>NW_027532208.1:7138734-7139083 GCF_008692635.1 Crocuta crocuta
AGCCCGCCCCCCGCCGCGCCAGCCCGGGGAGGCTGGGGCGCCGCGTAAACCCGGGCTGCCTGGGACACCCGGAGCCCGCCCCTGCCCGGGCGGCGGGGCCGGGGAGCTGCTGGGGGGGCCCGTGGGCCGGCCGAGCAGCGGCCAGGTCCCAGCCCGGACCCCCGAGGCCTCCCGGGCTATCCCGCGCTCGCCGGGGCCCGCGGACCCCGGGCGGGTGGAGGCGGGAAGCGTGCGCCCCGGAGGGCTGGCAGCCCGCGCTGGGGGCCGGGGGTGGAGGGAACCCTGCGTCCCGCCTCTCCGGATCGCCATGACTCCGGCTTCCCCGAGACCTGGAAACAGCCCTGCTCTC
>NW_027532208.1:7139599-7139900 GCF_008692635.1 Crocuta crocuta
CCTCTGCTCCCGTCTGGGGCCGCGTGCCCCGCACCCCGGCACGGCGCGCTCCTCTACCCCTCCCGCTCCCGCTGGCCGTGCAGAGCCCCGGCGCGCGGGCTCAGCCCATGTGCGCGGCTGTCTCGCTGCGCCCCGGAGCCCAGTGGCCGAGGCCCCGCCGGAGTTGCGCGCCCCAGAAACTCCATGCAGCTCCGGCCTCCTCCCCGGCTCCTCCCCGGCAGGCCCCCCGGGGCCTGGAGGCCACCCGCAGCGCCGTCCCCGCTCTGCCTCCGGCCGCGGCAGGGGCGGGGGGCCAGGGGTC
>NW_027532208.1:7139925-7220483 GCF_008692635.1 Crocuta crocuta
TCCGAGGGACGGGGAGCCCCCCACCCCCACCCTTCGCCTCTCCAATGGCTCCCTCGGTTTCCAGGCAGCGCAACCTGAGGAACGCCTCGGCGCGCGCGCACTCACACTCGCACACACACACACACACACACACACGCACGCACTGCACACACAGGCACACACGCGGGGGGCGAGCTGGAGCTTGGCAGACGGTCCTCCTTCTTTCCCTCCCCGAAGAAGCTGCCCACGTTAACTCTGGCAAACTGCTGTTTCTCCGAATTGGACAACTCGCCCAGGCGCCCCCCACCTTAACTGCTTCATCCCCGGTGCCCACGCCCTCGGGCCCCAATCCCACCTGCATCCCCGCCCGGGACAAGGATGGGACGCCGACCCCGGGGGCAGGAGGGGGATCCAGCGTGTCCACCCCGGCCACCATCCAGGGAGGCCCGACTGCGGCCATCGCTCCCCTGGGGCCCCAAGAACACTCTGGCCCCCGTTTCTCTTTCCAAGGTCACAGAATGGACTTGATGAGGGGGAAAGGGCGTTGGGACACAGGTGTGAGCTAGAAATGTCAAAGACTCTCTGTAACCCCCCGGTGCTGACCTCCCCCAAGTCCATCCTCAGACCCTTTCTCTGTCTGCCCCGTGCCTCAAGGACAACATTTTAGCTCAGTCTCGGGTCAACTTTCTAGTCCCCACCAGTCTCCCTCTCCTGTGCCCAGAAGCTGACAGAATAGGCATTGCCATGAAGGTCTGTGTTGTCAAGTAAAAGAAAGAATCAGAACACCACGATGGGTCTCAACTGTCCAGTAGAGAGTCAGGCGCCGGCCAGTCCCTTTCGGCTCCTCCCAAGAGTGTGCCAAGGGACAAGAAAAACGCACCTGGCCCGCGAGAGCTAGTTTTTCCGTACTGCTCCCTCCTTCCCACCGTCACGAGCTTCTTGCCCCCTCTAGGTGGCAGAAAGACCGCTCACCAGCTCAGATGCCTCCTTTTCCCAGAACCAAAGACAAGGGATATATAAAAATTCTCACACCAATCAGCAACAAAGCAGGCAACACTGCTATAAGCCTCTGGTCCAAACCCTCTCGCTGGCTGGGGCAGCTGCCAAGGGAATGTAGGAATTGGCACTGCCAGCCAGACACGCAAGTTAATCAGGGTCCCCTCCTTGCCAGGCTTGCAGCCTGGGTATGGTTCCTCTGAGTCTTCAGAACAGTCATTGCGGGTACCATTCCTCTGGCATGTAGCATTTGCTACCCTGTGTTATCACTATCTGTTCTTGAATCAGTCTTGCTTCCCAGATTATGTTCCTGAGCCACTGGCTGGGTCCTTTGTCCTTAGTTCAGGTGTGCATAGAAGTCATTTTCAGAGGTTTTCATGAAGGGCGATGGGCAGATGAACAACAGACTTGGGGGCAGGGGGTCGCAGTGGGATCTTTTCCTGGGATCCCTTGGTTTGGATGAAAACTGCATCATTTTCTAACAATCTGTCGCTTTCTGTAAGCAATTGTTTTGTTCCTTTCTGCAGGGCAAATGGGTCACCAAAGCCCCTCTGCAAGACTATATACTGTGGTAGAAGAATGAGGAGGAGGAGGGGAGGAGAAGAAGAAAGGGAAGGAGAAAGAAGCTGCAGGCCCAAAATGGTGTCACTGAGACGGAGCTGCCAAATCCCCAGTGTAAGTGCAGTTTCAACCTCCCCTAGAAATTTAATCTTAACAGGTTGGCCAGGAATTTGTCAGTCCACACCAATGAGTCCACCACCCCAGGCCCTCTCCAATCCCCAAAGGAAGATGAGGTCACCCGCATGATAAGACCCCAGCTTTTCCCAGAAAGCAGGGCTGACCTGAAACAATCCTTTCCTTTTGCTAATAACTTTCTTGCCCCTCTCCTCCATCTATAAAACCCTTCCATTTTGTACAGCTCCTCAGAATCCCTCTCTCCTTGCTAGATGGGATGCTGCCTGATTCATGGATCACTTGATGAAGCCAGTTAGAGCTTCAGACTTGATTGGATGTTAACAACACACATGACAGAGTTCCTGGTAGAACGCAGGGGCCACCATTTAACCAAAACAGGATACATCTGGCAGTTCTCTGCCCTTGCTTCCTGCCTGTGTGGACTGGGACCAGCTTGTTCTCTCTAGAGCTCGACTGTCTTCATCTGTAAAATGGGGATAATTGCAAGATCTACTCTATAAAGGTTAAATGTGATCATGTGAAATAGCAGGTCCCCGTATAGAGGAGCTATACAAATCAATTCTAGGCATAAAGTAAGCTTTTGACAAACGTTGGCTGCTGTCATTATTAGTGAGTAGTTAGTACATACCAAAGATATTACCTTGGGTTTCACCCCACAAGATACTAATCTCAGCAGACCTCCAAAACTAGAGGAGCCAGGCGGCAGACTTGGGCGAGCATGCCAAACGCAGTTTCCCGGTTCTTACCAACAATAACTATTTTGAGACTCTTAGGGTGAGGTGCGGGTTCAAAGGTCCTGATACCGTTGCTCCAATTGTTATTCAATATGTATTTATTAAGGGTCAAACGTGTGTCTTCCCCTTCCTATTAAAATGCCAAAGAGGGGTGCCTGGGTGGCTCAGTTGGTTAAGCGTCTGACTTTGGCTCAGGTCATGATCTCGCGGTTTGTGGGTTCGAGCCCTGCATCGGGCTCTGTGCTGACAGTCAGCTCCGAGCCTGGAGACTTTTCAGATTCTGTGTCTCCCTCTCTCTCTGCCCCTCCCCTGCTCACGCTGTCTCTCTCTCTCTCTCTCTCTCTCAGAAATAAATAAAATATTTTTTAAAAACCCTTTTTTTAAACAAATAAAATGCCAAAGAAACTCTTGTAAGGATTAGCAGAATGGAAGCTAAAAGAAACGTAGAAAAAAAAAAGTGGGTGGGAGGGACTTCCCTTTATCTTGCATTTGTAGCTGGATTTACATAAGTTTTCTCTCCAACGCAGAATAATACAGCCCTTGAGGTGGCAGCGAAAGCTAGGGACAGACAATAACTTCATTCTACCACCTGCCCCTGGCTTTGGGACTCAGCGTTACAAATCAGACACTTAAACAATAGCAGCCTTACCACATGGGCATCATTTTCTGACATAGCCAAAGTCATTCCTGTCTCTACCTCCTCTCTTCCCCTATCTTTTCTTCTTTGCTTTTACTTTGAATGAACACATTTACTTTCAGTGCCCAAGACACCCAAGGGTAGAAGGTAAGGAAGGGGTCTGTTGTGTTCTGAACAGAAATAGGTAGAAAAAGACAAATCATTTGGGTACGTATATGTCAGAGGGTAAAGCTTTTCATATAGTCCATCAAAATATAGGATGACACTTGTGCAACTTTGTGGCTAGAGGTTTTAGAGTGGTTTGTGAGGCAGCAACAGGTAAGTGGAAGAAAACTTCGGTACCTGAAAGCCTACTACTGCTATAGCAAATACTAGAAGCACTGACCCGGGGAGTGAACGACAGGCAACAGCAGTGCCTTGAAGGACTGTTTTAGCCAAAGCTGCGTGGGCCTCAGGAAGACTTTTGGATAGGACTTGAAGGACGCTAAGGAAATGGTTTCTGGAGGCTATACAAGAGAGTTCCTGAGTCCTATACAGCTAGCAAAAGTGTTGCCTATACTAATATGACAAATGGGACGGTACCTAATGAACTCATGTATCTGACATGGGTGGTGTCTGAGTAGAACACAGAAAGGGCCAGAAGAGTTTTTCTAGATACCTAAGATAAAAGACAAGCGCAGATGAGTTAAAGAAGAAACTATTCTTTAGTAGAATAGAATAAATGGAAAGAACCAGAGTATGCGGGTTCCTTCTAGCATCTCCAAGCAACAGTTTACAAATCTAGAGCAATAAAATGTGGTCTCTGGATGAAGATTAAGTAGGGATGGGGCTATCAGATCCTTTGTTAAGATCTCACACATTTTTTTAAACTTTTTTAAATGCTTACTCATTTTTTGAGAGACAGAGAGAGACAGAGCGTGAATGGGGGAGGGACAGAGAGAGTGGGAGACACAGAATCCGAAACAGGCTCCAGGCTCTGAGCTGTCAGCACAGAGCCTGATGTGGGGCTTGAACTCGCAGACCTTAAGATCATGACCTGAGCCAAAGTCAGATGCTTAACTGACTAAGCCACCCAGGCGCCCCAAGACCTCACACATTTTTTTTTCTTAAATAGCTTATTGTCAAGTTGGTTTCCATCTAACACCCAGTGCTCATCCCAAAAAGTGTCCTCCCCTATGCCCATTTTTAAGGGCATGTTGGGAAGAGCTTCTAAGAATCTGAGTGACACACTCCCTCAGCAGCCTCACCAGGACCTGAAGATAGAGAAGGACCTATTCTTAAAGAAATATCTAAGTCTGGCTTTTGTCGAGTGGTTGAATTATAATTTGAATCAAAGGGAGTCTTCAGTGACTTAAAGAAAGTATCCTAGCTTGGGACAAAAAGGGACAGAGAGAGCACTAAAGAAAAGGAGACTGTTGGATCCGGGATCCTCTACAGGCAGCAAACAGGCTGCAAACATGCAAACAGGCTGCCGTTTCTTATGGAAGACGGATTATGACTCAAGTGGAACCGAGAGTCCAGAAGTCCAAAGTGTAAAGGCAAGAGACAAGAGACAACTCCCATCGGGGAGGACCAGGCGCCAGGTAAGGACCTAATAACGTTTCCAGCTGGATTTCCGTGTTGCTGTGGGTCAGTGACTGTCTCAGGAAATAGCTCCCACATCCTCCCTTAGTGAGTAAGATGCCCATCACAGTGTTTATATTTCAGCCTCACCTGTGTCTGTTGAGCATTTAGGCGAGAGCACAGAGGAGTTCACAGATCTGCAGATGGAGAACTTCACCCACGGAGCCTTACCTATGCCTCAACCTGATGAACAGATCCAGGACCTCGAGCCTGAGCCTGAGCCTGAGCCTGAGGCCAGAGGAGATGAAACTTTTTGACGCTTTTAGATGTTTCTGGGTATTTTTCATGTAGGAAGAATGTAAATAATTTTTATACTATGAGGAATTAAATATGGCCACAAACGCTTTGATATTCCTCTTTTCAAGAGCTGGGATCTACATCTCCCTACCCTTGAATCTGAACAGAATATATTACTTCTTTAATAAAATATGGAAGTTATTTTGTGCCCACTTCCAGACCTAAGACTAAAGAAACTGGAAGCTTTCACTTCCTGTCCCTTGAGACACGCTCTTGGAGCCCAGAGTCACGCTGTAAGATTAGTCCAGTTACAGTTTGTGAGGCAGCCCAAGCTAACTGTGTAGAGAGGGTATGTGAAGGGGGGGGGAAGAAAAAAGAGAGAGAGAGGAAAGAAAGAAGGAAGGAAGGGAGGGAGGAAGGAAGGAAGGAAGGAAGGAAGGAAGGAAGGAAGGAAGGAAGGAACATCTAGACACTCTCCTGCTATAAGAGTCTTCCCAGCTGAGACCCAAGATCCTGTACAACAGAGACAAGCCATCCTCACTGCCCCTGTCTGAATTCCGGACCCACAGACCAGAAGTAGTAACAAAAGCCACTTAGTTTGGGGACGATTTGTTATACGGCAACAAATGACCAGGATGCTCTGCTACCTTGAAAAGAGTCCAGACTATATTGCGAAGTGGGAAAAGCACATTGTAAAGTAACATACATGATACCAGTTTTGAAAAAGAAAACTTTGTATGTGGCATCTGTATCTGCACAGAATATGACTGTAATGCCATCTGTTACCTGACTAACTCTAAAGAATCAATATGGGGAGAGGCACCTGGGTGGCTCAGTCAGTTAAGCATCCGACTTTGGCTGAGGTCATGATCTCATGGTCCATGGGTTTGAGCCCCATGTCGGGCTCTGTGCTGACAGCTCAGGGCCTGGAGCCTGCTTCGGATTCTCTGTCTCCCTCTCTCTCTCTGCCCCTCCCCTGCTCATGCTCTGTCTCTCTCTGTCTCTCAAAAATAAATAAACATTAAAAAAATGTTTTTGTTAAAAAGAATCAATATTGGAGAGACTTCCACTTGTTAGATACATATGAATGCTCTACACAAATATTTTTAATATTGGCTTATTTTTTAATGAGGAAAACATGTCCCGCAGTTACTTTATTTCAAATAAATGAATATGTAGTATATACCTACAAAATGAATAAGACACTCTACCCTTAAAAAAACTAAGGTTGGAGCACCTGGGTGGCTCAGTTGGTTAAGCGTCCGACTTCAGTTCAGGTCATGATCTCGTGATTCATGGGTTTGAGCCCCATGTCAGGTTCTGTGCTGACAGCTCAGAGCCTGGAGCCTGTTTCAGATTCTGTGTCTCCCTCTCTCTCTGCCCCTCCCCCACTCATGCTCTGTCTCTCTCTGTCTCAAAAATAAAACTAAAAAAACTTTTTAAACTAAGGTTTACTCTATTACAGGATTATTAATGAACAGAGATTATATTGACACATATGCTGACAATTCTTTTAATATCTAGGAAAATGACAAATTCAAATTATCAACAAAGAAAAATCAAGTTATTAGCAAAGAAAAAAATCAATATTGGCTTCAGGAGTAACACTTGATCACAGAATAAAAATGAACCCACCAACTTAGAAGGTAAAATGTTATCACCCAAAGTTAATTCACTCAGTGAGTTTGTTATCATGTATGAAAGTAAAATAAAAATATTTTCCTAATAGGTGAGGGGGGAAATGCCTTTTTACTTTTTCTATTTTTAAAATTTTTTAATGGTTTTTATTTACTTTTGAGAGAGAGAGAGACAGCGTGAGCAGGGGAGAGTCAGAGAGAGGGGGAGACACAGAATCCAAATACAGGCTCCAGGCTCTGAGCTGGCTGTCAGCACAGAGCCAGATGTGGGGCTCGAACCCACGAACCATGAGNGTCAAAAATAAACATTAAAAAAAAGAATTAAATAATAATAATTATTATTAAATAACAAAAAATACAATAACTCACTAGATGTGCTTAAAGCAGATTCAACAAAACAAAAGAGATTGATGAACTGTTAATTAGGATGGTAGAAAATATACTACAAAAGGGAAGAAAAAATGAAAAGTAGAGAAAACAGCTTAAGAGACACATAGATTACGGTGAATAGTCAAACATATAACTGAGGTTTGAAAAGGAAAGGAGAGAAAGAATGGGGTAGATGCAGTATTGGCTGAGAATTTTGCAAAACAGAGATATTAAGCCACTGATCCAGGAAATCTTAGAAACTTCAAGCAGGCTATGTTCAAAGAAAGCCACACAGAAATAGTCATCATGAGACTTTCAAAAACCGAAGACAAAATATTAAAAGAAGGCAGTCTCCCTCAGCCTGACTTACTTCACTTAGCATAATACGCTCTAGGTCCACCCATGTTGTCACAAATGACAGGGTCTCCTCCTTTCTTATGGCTGCATAATATTCCAGTGTGTGTGTGTGTGTGTGTGTGTGTGTGTGTGTGTGTGTATCTCACATCTCCCTTATACATTCATCTATTGATGGACACTTAGGTTGCTTCCATATTCATCTGTTGATGGACACTTAGGTTGCTTCCATATCTTGGCTACTGTAAAAAATGCCACAATAAACATAGGGAGGTAAATATCTTTTTGACTTAGTGTTTCATTTTCTTTGGCTAAATATCTAGCAGTGGAATTATTGGATCATATGGGATTTCTATTTTTAATTTTTTTAGGAATATCCATACCGTTATCCACAGTAGCTTCACCTAAGAAATGTTAGACTGGGAAAGACAAACACCATATGACTTCACTCATATGTGGAATTCTAAAAATAATGCTAAATAAACAAAAAGCAGAATCAGACTTATAAGTATGGAGAACAAACTGATGGTTGCCAGAGGGGAGAGGGAAAGGGGGATGGGAAAGATGGATGAAAGGGAGCGGGGTGTACAGTTTCTAGTATGGAATGCCTAAATCACGAGAATAAAAGACACAGCATAAGGAATATAGTCAATGATATTGTAATAGCCTTGTATGGTGACAGATGGTAGCTACAGTGTGGTGGGCATAGCATTATGTATAAACTTGTTGAAGCACTATATTATACACCTGAAATTAATGTAATATTGTGTGTCAACCATACTCAAAATAAGTCACAGGATAAAAAGTACAGCAAAAGGAACATAGTCAACAATATTGTAATAATATTGTATGGTGAGATTGTAACTACATTTATGGTGAGCATCGTGTAATATATAAAATTGGGGAATCACTATGTTATACGCCTGAAATTAATATGACATTGGATGCCAACTATACTTCAATTATAACATTTTTTAAAAGGGAGAATAAAGGAAGCCAGTTCCTTTCTCCTTTACACATGCACACATGCACAACTTTCAAAAAAACAACCCAAAGACATCTCAACAGAAATGATACAAGTATCGCTTACAACCATTGATAATCTTTGGCATGCTGAAAGAATAGAACTGTACACCTAAAATTCTGAACGCAATGAAAATACTCATTAAAAAGAGACCTGAGGAAGTTTTGCTTCTGAGCTAGTACCAGTCTTATCCCCAACTGTTAATTAGAGCACTAGACAAAATATATGAATTCACTGTTTTCAATAGTTGGACGACAGCCAGTCCAGGACTATGATCCATTTGAGAAGAGAAACAAATGAGATGAGCTCTACACTTGTCCAGCTTTCTGCCCGGAGGCATTTTTCTGCACCATTGTGAAGGAAAAAGAAACCAAAGTGGAGCACAGCGGCCTCATTGACTTGAGTAGACAGAGATCAGAGTTCATGGAGGCTTAGGCAGCTGGAATTTGTCAAGCAGAGAACTGAAGAGAAAAACTATGCAAGCAAAGAGCTGAGAAAATCTTTCCAGGGATTATTTTGAGTTCCTGGTTAATAACTAAGATTTGCATATATAAGAAAAGTTCCATGTGGTCAGGCAACGTGGAGAGCCATAAGCTGAACAATTACTAGAGGTAATGAAGAACTGGAAGGTATTCAAGTTCTGATGAACCCGAGTGGAGGAAACACCTGGGATTACAGTAAAGACTCGAGGTAGATCGCCCCTGAGTAGTCGGAATAAACTAGTATTAGGGTAGAGGCTATTGACCTCAGAAAGCTTTAAAGACCATCGAAAGGGTCAAGCTAATTCTCAAGTAACTTAACTGCCTAACAGACAAATTTCAAAACCCCTAAGAACAACTGCAAAATCCAGAGATTCTACAATGTAACATTCACAGTGTCCATAGAAACAGAAGCAAAAATACTGGGAATGACGGAATTAGCAGACAGGGGCCTTCCTATAGCTAATCACAAGTATGCTCAAGGATTTAAAGAAAAATATAAACACAATAAAGAAAAGAATAGAAACTATTTTGAAGAAGCTAGTGAAATTCTAGAGCTGAAAAATATAATATTTAATAATAAATGGTTACTGAGCAATAGCACTGCTAGGAATTTACCCAAGGGATATAGGAGTGCTGATGCATAGGAGCACATGTACCCCAATGTTTGTAGCAGCACTCTCCACAGTAGCCAAAACATGGAAAGAGCCTAAGTGTCCATCAATGGATGAATGGATCAAGAAGATGTGGTTTATCAGGGCGCCTGGGTGGCTTAGTCGGTTGAGCGTCCGACTTTCGCTTAGGTCATGATCTCGCGGTTCGTGGGTTCGAGCCCCACGTCGGGCTCTGTGCTGACTGCCAGCTCAGAGCCTGGAGCCTGTTTCAGAGTCTGTGACTCCCTCTCTCTCTGAAATGGTGGGAGAAAGGGAGAGAGGCAAACCATGAGAGACTCTTGAATGCTGACAAAAACTGAGGACTGATGGATGTCGGGGGGAAGGGGGATGGGCATGGAGGAGGGCACTTGTGGGGATGAGCACTGGGTGTTATATGGAAACCAACTTGACAATAAACTATTTGTAAAAAAAATAAAAATAAAAGATAAAAAAAATAAATGGTTACTGAGAGACTTAATATAGGATTAGATGCCATAAAAAAAAGAAAAGGAACTTGAAAACACAGTAATAGAAACCAAAGCACAGGAAGAAAAATGACTGAGAAAAATAGAACTCAGTGAATTGTAGGGCAATATAGAGCAATGTAACATGCTCGATTTTAAAACGTGAGGTGTGTGCATATAGAGAGTAAGGCAGAAAAAAAGTATTTGAATAAATAATAGCTAAAATTTTCCAAATTTGATAAAAGCTATAAATACACAGATCCAAGTGGCTTAATGCACCCCAAGCAGGATACAAAGGAAAGCCACACCCTGGTACATTATAACCATTTGCTGAAATCCAGCATCAGAGAAAATCTTAAAGCATCCAGAGGAAAAAGACACATTGTATCAAGAGAACAAAGCTAAGAATGAACTAACTCCTTTTCAAAAATAATGCAAGCCAGAGGACAATGGAACAACACCCTGACTACAAACAACAATGGCAACAACAATATTTTTCTAATGTGAAGGTGAAATTGAAACTTTTTAAAATAGTCTTTTGTTTAAATGATTATTTTCGAGAGAGCGAGTGCGAGTGGGGGAGGGGCGCAGAGAGAGGGGGACAGAGGATCCCAGGCAGGCTCTGTGCTGACAGCAGAAAGCCCAATGTGAGGCTGAAACTCACGATCTGTGAGATCACAATCTGAACTGAAGTCAGACACTTAACTGACTGAGCCACCCAGGTGCCCTGAAATGAAACGTTTTTTTAGGTAAATAAAAAGTAAGAGAATTTACAGCTGACAGGCTGAAGCAAAACAATAACAGATCAAAACTTAGGAGTGAATAAAGCTAGAAATGGATAAATATGTGAGGAAATACAGCAATTTTTTTCTCATTTTTAAGTGTCTTTAAAAGATAGTTGCTTTTTCAAAGAAAAAAATGAATATGACTGTATTGTGGAATTTATATGTATGAATTAAAACATATATTTCAAAAAAGCAGAGAAGATGGGAGGGAGGAAATAAAAATATATTGTTATAAAGTACCTAAATTGTTAGTGAAATAGTATAATATGATTTGATATTATACTGCTATATGTTGAAGGTGCGTACTGTAAATCCTAAAGCACAAAGAGATATGGCAAATAATCTCAAACGTAAGAGATAAAAGGACATATTTGAAAGAAACTAATAGCAAAGGAGGCATGAAGAGAGGAAAAAATGAACAAGGAACAAGACAGAAAAGAAACAGCAAGGTGTCAGATTTAAACCTAAACATATCGTGAATTGCATTCAATTTAAAGAGTTTAATGCTACAATTAAAAGGCAGAGATCATCGGGCTAGATAAAATACAATAAGACCCAACTATATACTCTTTACAAAAAGTGCTCTTTAAATATACAAATACATACACAAATAGGTTAAAAGTTCAAGGATGGAAAAATATAGATCAGGAAAGTATTAATCATGCGAAAACTGGAACAGCAATATTAATATCAGACAAGAAATATTACTGGAGAGAAATAGGGTTAATTCATAATCATAAAGGATCAACTCATTAAGAAAAGACAACAATCCAAGTGTAACTATAACAAAGTTTTAAAATACATAATGTACACTATATAAAGAAAACAGCAAATCCACAAACAGTGCGAGATTTTAACACACCTTCCTCAACAACGAATCAGACATGTAAAGACATAGAAGGCTTGTCACACACTAGCGAATAACTCAACCAAATTAAATATACCGAGCATTGCATTGCCCACTGCAGGATATAGTCTTTTCAAGTGCACATAGAATGTTCATAAAAGACAGACTATATGTTGAGCCACAGAACAATTCTCAATAAATTTAAAAGTATTGAGAGCATACAGAAAACACTCTCTGACCACAATGGAAATGAATTGGAAATCAATAACAATAACACACCTGGAAAATTCTCAAATACTTTATGAGTAAAATACAGTTTTACATAATGCATGAGTCAAAGATTAAGTCACAAAGGAAGTTTAAAAATATTTTGAACCAAACGTAACAAAAGCACAATGTGTTAAAATTTGTGGGATGCAGCTAGAACAGTGCTTAGAGGGAAAACATTAGCTTAAAGTGCTTGCTTTAGAAAAAGGTGAAAGGTTTAAAACTAATTTTCTACGATTCCACCTTAAGCTGGAAAAAGAACATCAAATTAAATCCAAATTAAATAGGACAAAGGAAACAACAGAGAACAGAAATCAATGAAATAAAAAATGGACAAACAATAGAGAAAAATCAGTGAAACTGTCAATAAAATTGATAAATTTCAAAGCCAATTTAAAAGTACAGAGAAGACACAAATCAGCAAATCAGACAAGATGGAAGGGGTGGTACTAAAGATCCTAAAGACATTGAAAATAACAAAAGAATATTATAAACAACTTTATTCCCAAAAAGTTGACAACTAAAATAGAAGAATTCTTTGAAAAACACAAATCAACAAAAACGGATCTGAGAAGTGGCAGAAAATCCAAATAGTCCTGTATCTTTTAAAGAAATTTAACTCATAATTAACAACCTAATTCAGAAACAAAACCGGATTCCTTTATGCCCAGAAGGCTTCTCTAATGAATCCTAACAAACATTTAATGAAGAACAAATATCAGTCTTATAAACCCTCTTATAAAATACAGGTGATACATTTCAAGTCATTTCTTTTTTGTTTTTTAATGTTTTATTTCTTTCTGAGAGAGAGAGACAGCGTGAGCAGGGGAGGGTCAGAGAGAGAGGGAGGCACAGAATCTGAAGCAGGCTCCAGGCTCTGAGCTGGCTGTCAGCACAGAGCCCGTCGCAGGGCTCAAACCCATGAGCCACGAGATCACGACCTGAGCCCAAGTCAGACGCTTAACTGATTGAGCCACCCAGGCACCCCCATTTCAAGTCATTTCATGAGGTCCATGTTCCCCTATTCACAAAATCAGATAAAGACTTTACAAGAAAATAAGATGATTATAAATGTAAAGGACTTAAGAGTATATTACCAAACGAAACTCAGCAATGTAGAAAAAGAATAATATATCTTGACAAAGTGGAGTTTTTCTCAAGCATATAAAGTTGGTTTAAATTTTTAAAAATTAATCAGTATAATTTATCATATTCAGAGAAGAAAAAAATCCCGATCGTCCTAATGCATGCATAAGAAGCACTTGACAAAATTCAATACCCATTCTTGATGAAAACTCATAAAAGTAAGAATAGAAGGAAACTTCCTCAACTTGATAAAGGGATTCTCTAAAATAAACTATAACTACCATCTTCCCAATGGTCAAAGATTGAATGCTGTCCTGTAAAACCAGGAACAAGACATCTACTGAACATTTGTTAGAGGCCTAGCCAGTGAATTAAGTTAATTAAAAGAAATAAAATGCATACAGATTGATAAGGGCAAAAAATCTTAAGGAAAAGTTCTAATAAGAAGAGCTATTAGAACTAATAAGTGACTTCAGAAAGTCAAAATCAGGGGAGCCTGGGTGGCTGAGTCGGTTAAGCGTCCGACTTCAGCTCAGGTCATGATCTCACAGTTCGTGGGTTCAAGCCCTGCATCTGGCTCTGTGCTGACAGCTCGTTCAGAGCCTGGAGGCTGTCTTTAGATTCTGTGTCTTCCTCTCTCCGACCTTCCCCTGCTCATGCTGTCTCTATCTCTCTCTCAAAAATAAATAAAACATTAAAAAAAAGAAAATCAAAATCACAAAGAAGCAACTGAAAAATGAAATTTGAAAAATAGTACTATTCATAGTAGTATCAAGAACATGAAACATTAGGGATAAGTTTAACAAAATAAGTGGAAGATCTATATACTAAAAACTACAAAACACTGCTGAGAGAAATTAAAGTTTAAAAATAAATGGAACTCTATAACACGTACTTGAATTGGAGTTTTGATATATTTAAGATGTTAATTCTCCTGAAATTGATCTATAAGTTTAACATAATCCAAATAAAGTGCTAGACATAATTTTCTGCAAAATTTGACAAGCTGGTTCTAAAATTTGTGTAAAAATGCAAAGGACAGATGATAGCCTTAACAATTTTTAAAAAGAAGGAAGTGGGAAAGGACTACCCGATTTCAAGACTTATTATAAAGTTAATTAAGAGAGTGTGGTTTTGGCAAAAGAACAGACATATAGATCCAAGGAGCCAAACGCCAAGTTAACTGAATAGCAGAAAGGACAGCCTTTTCATCAGATCATGCTAGACAATTGGTTTTTCATGTGGAAATGAATGATCTTGGATACTTCACTTTATTCCATAAACAAAAATTCACTCAAAATAGATCATAGACCTAAATGTAAAAGCTAGGGGACGCCTGGGTGGCTCAGTCACTTGTGTCTGACTCTTGATTTGGGCTCAGGTCATGATCTCACCATTTGTGGGATCAGGCTCTAAGTCAGGCTCCGAGCTAACAGCTCAGAGCTGACTTGGGATTCTCTCTCTCCCTCTTTCTCTGCCCCCAGCTCCACTTTAGTGTGCATGCTCTCTCTCTCTTTCACTCTCTCTCTCTCTCTTTCAAAATAAATAAACTTTGTTAAAAAAAATAAATGTGGAGTGCCTGAGTGGCTCAATCAGTTAAGCATCCAACTTCAGCTCAGGTCATGATCTCATGGTTTGGGAGTTCGAGCCCCACATGGAGCTCTGCACTGACAGTGCAGAGCCTGCTTGGGATTCTCTCTCTCACTCTCTCTCTGCCCCTCTTCCACTTACTCTCTCTCTCTCAAAATAAATAAATAAACATAAAAAAATAAATCAATGTAAAAGCTAAAGCCACAAAACTTTTATAAGAAAACAGGAAAAAAATCTCTGCAACCTTGAATAAGTAGAAATTTCTTAAATATTAATAATTTACTTCATCAAAATTAAAATCTTTTACTCTTCAGAAGATACCTTTGGAATAAAATAAAAAGACAAGCCACAGAGACAGAAAATTACACATTATATATGCATATTACTTGTTTATAAAATAATATATAAAATGCCATATATATCTGGAAAAGAACTTGTATCAAGAATATGTCAAGAAATCTCACAACTCATTAAAATGAAAATATACAACCTAAATTTTTTAATGGACAAATGATTAGAATAAGATATACAAATGGACAACAGGACATGGAAATGTATTCAACATCATAAGTTATCAGGAAATACAAATTAAAACAAAAATGAAATGCTACCCTACCTACAACCAGTAGAATGGATAAAATTAAAACACCTGACAATACTAAGTGTTGACAAAAATACACAGCAACTAGAACTCTCATATAATGCTGTTGGGAATGTAAACAGGTCAACAATTTTGGAAAACTGTTTAGCAATTTCTTATAAAGTGAAGGTTTATATAAAATGAAACGTACAACCACCCTGTGATTTAGCAATTGCAATTCTATGTATTTTTCTTAGAGAAATAAAGTCCACAACGTGACTTTTATGTGAATGTTCATAGCATCTTTCTTCACAACAGCTAAAAACTAGAAACAATCCAAATGTTTTTCAATAGGCAACCGGATGAACAAATTTTGGAATATACTCAGCGATTACAGGAATAAACTAGATCTCCACAACAGCATCAGTTGAATCTCAGAAACATCATTCTGGGTGAAAGAAGCCATACACGGAAGAGAATGTACAATATTATTTCATTCTTATGAAATGCTAGGAGGTCAAACAAATCTGTGGTGACAGAAATAAATCAACAGTTGTCCGGGAAACATATTGACTGCAAAGGGATGTTTTGGATTGATGGAAATGCTTATTATCTCTTGATTATGCTGATGGTTACAGTTTTGTATACATGTGTCAGGCTTGTCCAACTATACACTTAAGCTGAGTGTATTTTATTGTATGTAAATTGTCCTCAATAACATTGTTTTAAAAAAAAACAAAGAAAAAAGTAAAGGCCAAAAAAAGTGATTAAAAAAATTTTAAGATGAAATGTGTACATTTTAAGACACACAGGTGGAGGATTTATCATCAACACCCATCCTAAAAGAAATATTATAGTGAGTTGTTTATGCAGATGAAGTATGATTCTTGATGGAAGAATGAAGACAGAAAAATAAAAAACAATGGAAATGGTCAATATGTGGTAAATCTAAACAACAATTACTATATTTGAATCTAATAATAATAATCTTAATAATGATTAGTCAGTTGTTAAATTCATGAAGAAATAAAATACATGACAATTGCACAAAAGGTGGAAGTTGGGTAAGTGGAGTTAAAGAGTGTTCTTGGGGTGCCTGGGTGGCTCAGTCAGTTAAGTGTCTGACTTTGGCTCAGGTCATGATCTCACGGTTCGTGGGTTTGAGCCCCACGTCGGGCTCTGTGCTGACAGCTAGCTCAGAGCCTGGAGCCTGCTTTAGATTCTGTATTGCCATCTCTCTCTGACCCTCCCCTGCTCACGCTGTCTCTCTCTCTCTCTCTCTCAGAAGTAAATAAAACATTGAAAAAAAATTTTTTTAAGTGTTTTTGGATCCTTGGATTGTAATGAAGTGGTAAATGCACTAATTTATGTACCAGTGGTCCAAAGGTACATGTTGTAAGCTCTAGATCAATCACTAACAAAATAATAAGAGAACATATGATTCATAAGTGAGAAATGGAATAATAAAAACATAATGAATTCCATCAAAAGGAAGGAAGGAGTTAAAGAAGAGCATAGAACAGATGAAATGACTAGAAAGTAAACAGTAAGGTTACAGATTGAAATCCAAATTAATCAGTAGTCAAAATCCATATGTATTCAAAATCCAGTCTAAATGTATTCTAACCTCAAGACAAAGATTGGTAAATACTAATATAAAAATGTCCAAGGAGATTTTGTTTACAATAAATACACAATAAATATGAGAATACAGGCATTTTGAACAAGAAAGGATGGCATATGCAAAAAATTACTGAAAGAAAACTGATATGGGTATACTAATACTAAACAAAGTGAATTTTAAGGTAAAGAGGTTTTACTAAAGATGAAGAATGACATTTCATAATGATAAAAGTGTCAATCTCCCAGGAAGATAAAACATTTCCAAAATTGGGTACACCTAATAACATATGCTCAAAATATAGAAAGCATATATAGCCTTGCCCAATCTGACTGATATACTAAATAATCAAAGATCTAAAAATAAAATGTAAATCAAAAGAAGAGAATCAAAAAATATATTATCTAGTGGCAAACAGACACATGAAAAGATGCTCAACATCACTCATCATCAGGAAAATACAAATCAAAACCACAATGAGATACCACCTCACACCAGTCAGAACGGCTAACATCAACAACTCAGGAAACAACAGATACAGGGAGGATGTGGAGAAAGGGGAAATCTATTGCACTGTGGGTAAGAATACAAACGGAGCAGCCACTCTGGAAAACAATGTGGCAGTTCCATAGAAAAAAATAAAAAGAGAACTATCCTATGACCCAGCAATTGCACTACTAGGAATTTGTTCAAAGAACACAAAAACGCTGATTTGAAGGGGCACATGCACCCCAATGTTTATAGCAACACTATCAACAATACCCAAATCATGGAAAGAACCCAAATGTCCATCAACTGATGAATGGATTAAGAAGATGTGATTGATATATATATATATAGTAGTATTCCATTGAGATACATATATCGCATTGGAATATATATATATATATATATCGCAATGGAATACTACTCAGTGATGAAAAAGAATGAAATCTTGTCATTTGCAACAACGTGGATGGAACTGGAGGGTATTATGCTAAGCAAAATAAGTTGGTCAGAGAAAGACATATCATATGATTTCACTCGTGTAGAATTTGAGAAACAACATATGAACATAGGAGAAGGGAAGGAAAAATAAGATAAAAACAGAGAGGGAGGCAAACCATAAGAGACTCCTAAATACAGAGAACAAACTGAGGGTTGATGGGGATGGGTCAAATGGGTGATGGGCATTAAGGAGGTCACTCTTCAGGATCAGCACTGGGTGTATGTAACAGGTAAATCACCGGGTTCTACTCCTGAAGCCAAGACTACACTGTATGTTAACTAAGTTGAGAATAAAAAATAAATTAAAAAATATATATATATATTATCTAAAATCTATAAAGTAGGAAACAAGTCTGAGCATATTATTTAGTCTGTGCATGTTGAAACAGATCTGTTTAAAGATAGTTGCCTCAGGGTGGGTGAGAAAGCCAGGAGCAAGAAATTATTGCTTTTTAACCTAAACAGTTCTGAGGACCCCCCTTTTTTTTTTTAATTCAGGGAAGGAAGGAAGAACTGGCAGGAAATATGGCCGTGTAAGTAGACATTTTTAGAGCCTCCTCCCTGAAACCTGCAAATATCAAGGAAGGAACTAACAATTGAAAATGAAAGCCAACCTGAAACTTGGACAACCTTAACCTTTCCCTACAAGTGCTGAAGAGTACTTACCAGATACCCCACAACTAGAACCAAAATGAAATAAGATGCTGGGAGTTGAACACATTTCTGGAGTTTGGCGATAGGGCCAAGGGAACTCACTGATACAGCCCACACCACCAACTAGAGCAGAGCATCGGAGGTGTGTGTGAGGCTCAAGAGGAGGAAAGCTCCTTCTCTACCTCAGCCTGCTACAGCTCAGGGGCTGGGGAGAAAGCGCCCCATGTGACCCCACACTGCAAATTTCAATGTGCCCCAGCTTTTTGATTGGGAAAGGAAAGGATTAGATGAGAAATAAAGCAAACTTCTAATTGAAGCCGAAAATCAAAGGTGGAGAACGGCATTTGTTGACATCACCTCACCCCTCCAATAAAATGTCAAGGCTTTCTCAGTCTTAGCTGGATAACATGATTATTAGGAATGACATTTTTGAATTTATCTTTTAAGATTTTTTAAAAATAATCTCTACACCCAGTGTGGCCCTTGAACTCACAACCCTGAGATCAAGAATCGCACGCTTCACCAGCTGAGCCAGCCAGGTGCCCCGAGACTTGCGAGGGTTTTGAAATGCACCAGAGAATTGTGCCAAACCAACTGAATCCAAATTTACAAAAGTACAAAAGTGAGGCCCGAGGGACTGTAGTTGAAAAATATTTCCATAATGATGGGGGCGCCTGGGTGGCTCAGTCGGTTAAGCATCTGACTCTTGATTTTGGCTCAGGTCATGATCTCATGGTTCGTGAGTTCCCCTCCGGAATGACGCTCTGCACTGACAGCATGAAGCCTGCTGGGATTTTTTCTCGCCCTCTCCCTGCCCTTCCCCTGTTCTCGCGCCCTCTCTCAAAATAAAAATAAACATTAAAAGAAAATATTGCCACAATGAGATAACATTTTTAGCTCAATCAATAGGTAAAAATTAAACATAATTGTGAGCCCCTGGTGTTGGCAGAAGTGTAGAGAAATAAACATGTTCACAGGAATATGGAGGGAAAAGCTAGTGGTCGGAAAGCTCCTTTTCATGGATTTCATATTTCCATGTGGAACCGTATCAGTTTGAGTGTAATAAACTCTCTGCTTCCTCACCCATTTCTCTAGGTGGTAAATTTGGAAGAATGAAAAGGACGGGTAGCTCAGCCCCCCTCCCCGTGCTGTCTCTTGCGCTGTTTGGCCTTGAGCTTGCATGTGTCCGTTCTCTCCTGTAACTGGCCAGGTGGTGAATTATCTCATTCTGGGTGCAGTATCATGAGGTTGACATTTTGATCCTCATCTGCATGACCTCAGCCTTTTAAAACATTTGAACTGAAGACAAGTGCAATTTATTGATTTCTCTCAATCTGTCATCGGTAGCAAAGTCAATACATGTAAAAATAATATTTACTGCTACCCACTTCACAAACCTGCCCCCTTTGCGGTGTGCACCTGCATCCTGTCTTCCCTCTTCTCTCCACTGAAAGGCCCAGTGTCTCTTCCTGCCTCTGGCTGGTCCCTCTGCTGAGCTTTGGACCACATTTCTCTTTATGTCCCAGCAACCCTGCACTAGATATAATTACTTCTACTTGTAGCTTTTAGTTCAGTGATTGGCATAACCCTCTATTTTGAAAGCCAGACCACTTTGGAGTCATTTTTGGCACCGTCCTCTTCCTCGACCCCATTCCCAGTCCATCTCTAAGTCCCCTCGCACGGTTTGAAATTCCAAAGTAATAAACAATATTCAGTGAAATCTCTCTCGCACCTTGGTCTTCTGGACTTTCTGCTTTCCTCATATCCAGCAAGCCCTATCACCGCTGTGTGTCTTCCCAGAGATGTTGTACAGATGTTTGCTATTTCTCCATATAAATAAGTACCACACTGTATGTATTCTTTGGCCAGAGGAATGCCAACTGATAAATGTAGAAGGAATAATGGAAATTTAGAAGTCACCATGTTAAAACCAATAAAGTAGGGATTGATAGAAGCGAGGATTATCAATCTACCTGTTTATGTAAGGCTTTCCAGCTTAGAATGCCTTTTATATGTTTAAATGGTTTGGGAGGTGAAGAATTATGTGACAGAGACCTAGTCTGCCTGCAAAGCCTAAAATATGTGCTATCTGGCCCTTGACAGAAAAAGGTTGCCTACCTCTGCCTTAGGTGAAAGATAGTTGAAGAACAAGATACGGAGAAATCTGGCAAGCATCGTTCTAACCAACGAGGAAACTTTGCGTAACGAATAGCAGAGCGTACTGGCCTTGTGTGCCTCCCTCTGTGATACGTGAGGACGATAACACCACACATGCAGGATTCACGCCAAAAATGCATAACCTGATTCCAAACACAAGGAAACATCATACAAACTCAAACTGAGGGTTCTTCTGCAAAACAACTGAGGTAGACTCTGCAGAAACGCCAATGTCGTAAAATACATAAAAGAGGCTGGAAAACTGTTCTGAATTAAAGACCCGACAACTAAACGTAATGTTCAGTTCTGACTGAGTCTTGGGTTTAACACAAACAAACAACTATAGAGGACATTATGGCAATTATGGCCATAATCATGGAAATCTTGGAGGGGGGCAGTCTGTATGTACTTTAGTATATCAATGCTAAGTCTCCTGGGGTATGATTGTTGTATTGTGGTCATGTAGAAGAATGGAATTGTCCTTAGGAAATATGTACTAAATATTTAGGAGTGAAGTCTGTCATAATGTCTTCAATTTATTCTCTCTTCATTATACTTTCTTTTTTTAAAAATTTTTAAAAAATATTTATTTTTGTGAGACAAAGCGAGACAGAGCGTGAGTGGGGAAGGGGCAGAGAGAGAAGGAGACACAGAATCCGAAACAGGCTCCAGACTCTGAGCATGTATTCAGCACAGGGCCTGATGTGGGGCTCAAACCCACAAACCATGAGATCATGACCTGAGCCAAAATCAGACACTTAACCAACTGAGCCACCCAGGCGCCCCTCTCTCCTAATTTTCAAATGGTTCAAGGGCAAGATGGGTGGGGGAAGAGGGTATACGGGTGGGATTTTTACACTATTTTGTAATTTTTTTCTAGGTTTGAAATTTCTTAAGTAAAAAATTGGAAAAGAGTAAACACATCACACATAAGCATAGAAAAGCATAGAAAAAATAGGTTTAATAAAAATCCAAACAGGCAACATTGGTTGCCAGCCACCTCTGAGGGGTAGGATGAGATGGCATTAGACAGAGAAGTAAATACTGTCACATTCCTTAGTCAGTTTAGTTCTGCCTTGTTGGCATTTGCTATTAAAATGCATTATTTTTATCTTTTATATTTTAAAAAAAGCTCACTTTTTGTAACTACAAAAAGTCTCCATAGGTTATTCATGTATAAATCAGAATTAACCATCATATCTTTCCAAATACCCGCATTACCCCTCACACCACCCCCACCCTGAGTCCCTGGATTTTCGGGATTGAACAACCAAGGCTCAGCAGGAAGCTTCTAGAACCCTGGGAATTAGGGCTGGATGCTAAGTCTTTTGAATATCACTTCCCACAAAATCCACCACTATGTAGAATGGATGTTGAATTGAAATGATTTCATCCACATCCAGAGGTTAATTAGGACATATAGATTTTTTTAAAGTTTTCCATGATATCATGCAATGGAGCAAATGACATCACACTCACATGAAGGGTAGTTTACCAAAAGCTTACCAGGTAATCGCATATCAGACTCAGGAAGAATCAACTGAGAACAAGAAGGATGAGGAGAAAAAAATGGAAGAGCTGAGACAAAGTAATGTTTCCTCATCTTCCAGAGGAAAGAGATAGAAACTGTTTGGGGTGCCTGGGTGGCTCAGTTGGTTAAGCGTCTGACTTTGGCTCAGGTCATGATCTCAGGGCACGTGGGTTCGAGCCTTGAGTTGGGCTCTGTGCTGACAGCTCGGAGCCTGAAGCCTGCTTAGGATTCTGTCTCCCTCTCTCTCTCTCTGCCCCTCCCCTGATCCTGCTTCACCCCCCTTCTCTCAAAAATAAATAAAAACACTAATTTCTTTTTCAAATAGAAACTGTTCAAGTGGCTTAATTGAAAAATATTTTTAAGCATGTAAATTAAATTAGTGGAACTAAATACCCACAGAATATACATTCTAAATCACTGAAGAGAAAAAAAAGATTTATCTTTTTCCAAAGATAAATGCAAGTAAAACTCACCTTTTAAAAGAAGAGAAGTGTCAGGCTAGATTTTATATTTAATAGACCCAAAAAGCTGAAAGTAAAAGAACTGATAGCAGACATTCATTGGTGGGAATGCACATGAGTTAAATGTTTTTAAAGGGCTCTTTGTAGGGGTGTCTGGGTGGCTCAGTTGGTTAAGCATCCGACTTTGGCTCAGGTCATGATCTCACGGTTCGTGGGTTTGAGCCCCATGTTGGTCTCTGTGCTGACAGCCAGTTCAGAGCCTGGAGCCTGCTTCGGATTCTGTGTCTCCCTCTCTCTCTGACCCTCCCCCTGCTCACGCTGTCTCTCTCTCTCAGAAATAAATAAAACATTAAAAAAAAATTTTTTTAAAAAGGCTCTTTGTAATACACAGTAAAAATTAAAATATGTGTGCCGTTTCATCCATAGGTTTCTTTTATGGAACTCATCTTACATGTGTATTTGGACAAGCACATGAAGATTTTCATGGAAACATTGTAGTAATTTCCAAAAGGAGGAAAAAGAAACTAGGAATGACACTCATTCGTACTAAAAGGTTTTTTGGTTGTGTGTGTGTTTGTTTTTAGAAAGTAAGCAATAGTATATTGAGTACAACAGTTTAAAATAATGAGGTCAAGTTTGGTTTAGATGTAATGGTATGGAGATAGGCCCAAAATAATGGAAATTAGGAAATTGCAAAACAGTATGTTAAATGTAGTGCCATTTGCATAAAAGCAATTTTATTTACATTATGATAGGTGCACAGAAAACTCTGGAAGAACACTCACTCCATATCATCAGTGATGATTTCTGGGTTGGGGGATTGTGAGTAACTTTTGTTTTCTCTATAAACATTTTCTGTGTTAAATTTTTACAAATGTGTTGCATAATAAGGAAATTGTCTGGTCTTACCCCTGGTTTTCAGCACAAAGCTTCTAAAACTCTTGAAATCTCCCAAGTGATAGACCTGTCTGCTATTCATGAGTCCCTGGAACATACCCAAGTCTATGCTAATAAGGAGACTGATGGTAGGCCCTGAGAGAGCTTCAGGATGGGGGGCTGGTCACCGGAAAGACCAACTTTGTGATTAGAGGGTTGAAACTTTGACCTCCAAGGAGAGAAGAAAGCTGGAGATTGGGTTCAGTCATGTCCGCCAGTGGTTTAGTCAACTGTACTTATGGAAAGAAATGCTGTGAAAACTCTGGGTGGGCAGTGAGGCATGGTGGAGCTCCTGCTTGGCAGACACACTGCTGTGTCCCGGGAGGGTGATGTGCCCTGATTCCTCAGGGAGACGGCACAGAAGCTCTGCATTCAGAACCCTCCCAGACCTTACCCTACATGGCTCTTCATTTGGCTGTTCCTGAGTTGTATCATTTCTAATCACAAGTGTAGCACTTTCCTGGCTTCTCTGAGTCATTCCAGCTAATTATTGAAACTGCGAGAAGATTGGGTACCAAATTTGTAGTTAGTTGGTCAGAAGTGTGTGTGATCTGAAAACCCCATAGATGGAGGCTGGTGTCCAAAGTGGGGGAACTCTGGGGCGCCTGGGTGGCTTAGTCGGTTAAGCGTCCGACTTTCGCTTAGGTCATGATCTCGTNAAAAAAAAGTGGGGGAACTCTTATGGAGGACTAAGCCTTCAGCTTATGGAGTTGGCCCTAATTCCAGATGGTCAGCACTAGAGCTGAATTGCAGAACCAGGTAGGATTGGAACAGGATAACTGGCACTCATATAACAAGGGTTATTTCTTTTGAAAGAGTAACGAAAAAAGTTTTACATAAAAATATGGGAAATGTAGGCCAGTTCAAATAATAGAACAAAGCCCAGGGGAGGCAGTTCAGCTTCCATGATAGCACGGGAAGATGCTGAGCTCACCTCCTCCCATGGACACAACAAAACTAAGCTACATACGCAAAATTTTCCTCTGAGAAAGACAGGAAAGTTAGCTGAACAGTTTCTCTAAAACAGAGGCTAAAAGGGCCACATTGAGATGGGGAGAAGAGATCTGGTCACACTACAATCCCCGCCCTTGGTGTGGCAACCCACAGTCAGGAGGAAGCTCACAAATATGGAGCTTCCCCCTGGGGAGGGAGGAATTTGCGTCCCACACCAGGCACCCAATCCCTGAGACCTTCATAGAAGAGATGAGTCTCCAAAATGTTTGGCTTTGAAAATCGATGGGGCTTATGTCCAGAAGAACCATAGGGCTGTGGGAAATGAAGATTCCACTCTTAAAGGGCTTGCATGCAGATCCACTTACCCTGGGACCCAGCACAAAAGCAGCACCTTGAAAAGCACCTAGACCGTAGGAGAAGGAGATTTGTTTGCTAATCGGGCAACATCTGCCAGAGGGCAGGAGAGCCTGTCAGAACTCTCTCTGGGACTGAGGCACTGGCAGGCACCATCTCTGAGTTTTCCCCGATGGTGTCAGGGGGTTGCGTCCTGCCTCCACACTGCTCCCACAGCCCTCCCAAAGCCAGCGGGGAGTGCCTTGCCCCTGCACCACTCCGTCAGGCCTGCCAAAGCTGTGGACACAGCCCAGACAGGGGATGTGCATTGAGTGCATAGCCCCAGTGGATTGTGTTCAGGGCCCCATAGTCAGGAACAATTGGGGAAAACCTCTTGGCAGGCTACCACCCCCAAAGTACTGCCCAGCCAGCAGACTGAAGCCCACCACCAGTCTTCCTGTGGAAGGGGCCTATTTACTTGCCCTAGAGCTTCAGCCTGAGGGGCAAGCTTCAGGCTATCATATATCTAAAGGCTACAGAAATGCTCTCAGGAAACCCAAAGATGGGCTAGGGTTACCATCTTTGTACTCTCCCTTTGGTCTCGCTACAGCTTGCCAGTAGGTCCCAGAAAGGAACTCATACACTTATCTGGAGCCTTGATTTTTGCAATAGTCACCAAAAGGACACCTCCAGATTGCCTGATCTGGAGGACAACAATGTTTACAATTGTGACCCCATAGGACAGTATGCATGCCTTAAAAGCTGCTGTCTGAGGGTCTAGCTTTCATTCAGTCTGAAACTAGGTGCTGAGATCCTTCCCTCTGGATCACTCACAGGTCTTGGCATATCTTCAACAACCGGGTCCTATCAAGAATGAGTTAGGCTGGTTAGAAAATCACAAAGGTCTGAGAGACAACCAAGAGCTAGGGCAAGGTCAAATGATAAGGTTAATCTGCTACAAACAAACAATACATACATACATACACAGAGAGTGAAGCAAAATGGGGAAATGAGAATATATTCTAGATGAAAGAATGACATAAACCCCCATATAAAAAACCTTAGTGAAATGGAGATAAGTACTTTACCTGATAAAGAGTTCAAAGTAAAGATCATAAAGGTGCTCACCAAACTTGGAAGAAGAATGGAACAGAGTGAAGACTTCAACAAAGAAAGAAAATATAAGACAGTACCAAACAGAAGTCACAGAGCTGAAGAATGGAATAACTGGACTGAAGAATATGTTAGAGGGGTTCAACGCAGATTAGATGAAATAGAAGAAAGAATCAGTGATCTGGAAGACAGATTAATGAAACTCATCCAAAAGGAGTAACAATAATAAAGTAATTTTTTTAGTGGAGTTAGCTTAAAGAAATTATAGGACAACATCAGGCAGAATAACATTTGCATTATAAGAGTCCTAGAAGGACAAGAGAGAGAGAGGGGCAGAAAACTTATCTGAAGAAATAATAATTAGTTGAGGGATACATAAAATGTTGTAAAAAATGTGGTGTCAAAAGCATAAAACATAGGGCATCTGGGTGACTCAGTTGGTTAAGTGTCTGACTTCAGCTCAGGTCATGATCTCACAGTTCACGAGTTCAAACCCTGCATCAGGTTCTGTGCTGACAGCTCAGAGCCTGGAGCCTGCTTCAGATTCTGCGTCTCCCCCTCCTTCTATCCCTCTCCCACTCAGACTCTGTCTCTCTCTCTGTCTCAAAATTAAGTAGACATTAAATTTTTTAAAGAAAATCATAAAACATTGTGGGCGGGGAGTAAAAATGTAGACTTTTAGAATGTATTCAAACTTGCTTTCAACTTAAAATAGACATACCTATATATTTTCTGTTATATGTGAGTCTCATCATAAACACAAAGCAAAAATCTATAGTAGATACACAGAACATAATAAGGAAGGAATCTAAACATAACGCTATTGAAAGTCATCAAACCACAAGTGAAGGAAGCAAGAGAAAGAAATAAGAACAGAGAAGAACTACAAAACAATCAGAAAGCAATGACCAAATGGCAATAAGAACATACCTATCAATAATTACTTTAAATGTAAATGGACTAAATTTTCTAGTCAAAAAACATAGAGTAGCTGTATGGGTAAAAGAAACAAGACCCATCTATATACTGCCTACAAGAGACTCATTTAGATGTAAGGACACACACAACTGAAAGTGAAGAGATGGGGGGCGCCTGGGTGGCTTAGTCGGTTAAGCGTCCAACTTTTGCTTAGGTCATGATCTCGCGGTTCGTAGGTTCGGGCCCCGCGTCGGGCTCTGTGCTGACTGCCAGCTCAGAGCCTGGAGCCTGTTTCAGTTTGTGACTCCCTCTCTCTCTGACCCTCCCCTGTCTCTCTCTCTCTCTCTCTCTCCTAGAAATAAATAAAACATTAAAAAAAAAAAAAAGAAAGTGAAGAGATGGAAAAAGATGTTTCATGGAAATGGAAACCAAAAGAAAACTGGGGTAGCTATATTTAAATGGAAACCAAATGGACTTTAAAACAAAGACTGTACTAAAAGACAAAGCTGTGCATTACATAATGATAAAGAAATCAATTCAGTAAGAAGATAGAACATTTGTAAATATTTACACTCTCAACATAGGAGCACCTAAATACATAAAGCAAACATGAACAGGCCTAAAGGGAAGAATTGACAGCAATACAGTAATAGTAGGGAACTTTAATACCCCACTCACACCAATGAATATATCATCCAGACAGAAGTTCAATAAGGAAACATCAGCCTTAAGTAACACATGAGACCAGATGAACTTAATAGATACATACAGAGAATTTTATCCAAAAGCAGCAGAATATATATTCTTCTCAAGTGTACATAAAACATTCTTTAGGATAGATCATATGTTAGGCCACAAAACAAGTCTCGGTAAACTTAGGAAGAGCAAAATCGTATCAGGCATCTCTTCTGACCACAATGGTATGACACTGGAAATCAATCACAAGAAGAAAACTGGAAAAATCACACATATGTACAGAATAAACAAATTGCTACTGAACAACCAGTGGGTCAATGAAGAAATAAAAGGAGAAATAAAAATATCCTGAGAAAAGTGAAAATGAAAATACCGTATACCTAAATCTATTGGATGCAGTAAAAGCACCTCTAAGAGGAAAGTTTATAGAGATACAAGCCTGGCTTAAGAAACAAAAATGTCAAATAAACAAGTTAACTTTGTGCCTTAAGGAAGTAGGAGAAGAATAAACAAAGCCAAAGTTAGCAGAAGGAAAAAAATAATTAGAAGAGATATAAATAAAATAAAGATTAAAATGACAATACGAAAGATCAATGAAACTAAGAGCTGGTTCTCTGAAAAAGATAAACAAAACTGACAAACCTTTAGCTAGATTCACTGAGAAACGAAGACAGAGGACTCAAATAAAATCAGAAATGAAAGAGAAGTAACAAGTGGCACCGCAGAAATAGGAAGGATTATAAAAGACTACTATGAAAAATTATATGCCAATAATTGAACAACCTAGAAGAAATGAATATATTTCTAGAAACATAACCTTCCAAGAATGAATTGAGAAGACGTAAAAAGTCTAAACAGACTGATTACCAGTAAAAAGATTGAATCAGTAATCAAAAAACTTCCACACATAGGAGTCTAGGCTCAGAAGGCTTCACTGGGCGAATTCTACCAAATAATTAAAGATTTAAAATCTAACCTACTCAAACTCTTCCAAAAAATTAGAGAGGAGGCAACTCTTCCAGACATATTTTACAAGGGCAGCATTACTCTGGTACCAAAACCAGACAAGGACACCACACAGACACACACAAAATACAGGCCAATATTCCTGATGGGCATAGATGCAAAAATCCTCAAAATAATAGCTACAAACTATTATCAAACTGAATTCAACAATACATTAAAGGGTTCATTCACCATGATCAAGCGAGATTTATTCCAGGGATGCAAAGATGATTTAACATCTGCAAATTAATAAATATGATACACCACATTAACTAAACGAATTATAAAAACCATATGATCATCTGAATAGATGCAGAAAAAGCATTTGACAAAATTCAACGACTATTTATGATAAAACTTTCAACAATGTGGGGAGAGATGAAATGTAACTCAGCATATTAAAAGCCATATATGAGAAGCCCACAGTTAACATACTTAACGGGAAGAAGCTGAAAACTCTTCCTTTAATATCAGAAACAAGTCAAGGATGCCCATTTTCACTGTTTTTATTCAACATAGTGTCAGAAATCCTAACCAGAGCAATTAGGTAAGAAAAAGACATAAAAATGATCCAAATCAGAAAGGAACAAGTAAAATGGTTACTATTTGCAGAAAGCTTGATTTTATATATAGAAAACAAACAAACAAAAAAAATCTATTAGAACTACCATACAAATTCAATAAAGTTGCAGGGTAAAAAATCAATATGCAAAATTTGTTATATTTGTATACACTAACAAGAAACAATCCAAAAGAGAAATTAAGAAAACAATACCACTTACAACTGTATCAAAAAGAATAAAATACCAGAATAAATTTAACTAAAGGAGTTAAAGATCTGCACAGTGAAAACTATAAGGCATTGATGAAAGACACAAGTAAGTGGAAAAATATGCTCATGGATTAAAATAATTTAATATTGTTAAAAATGTCTATACCGCACAAAGCAATCTACATATTCAATGCAATTCGTATCAAAATTCCAATGGCATTTTCCACAGAAATAGAACAATCCTAAAATTTGTATGGAACCACACAAGATGCTAAATAGTCAAACTGATCTTGAGAAAAAAGAAGAAATATGGAGGCATCACGCTCTCTGATTTCAAACTATATTACAAAGTTTTAGTAATCAAAACAGTATTCGTCTTATCATAAAAACAGACACGTAGATCAGTGGAACAGAATAGAGAGCCTGGAAATAAACCCACCCATATGTGGCCAATTAATTTATGACAGAGGAGGCAAGAATATGCCGTGGGAAAAGGACAGTCTCTTCAACAAATGGTGTTGGGAAAACCAGTTAGCTACATGCAAAAGAATGAAAATGGACCATTACCTTACACCATACAAAAATATTATCTCAAAATGAATTAAAGACTTGAATGTAAGACCTGAAACCATAAAACTCTTAGAAGAAAACATACATGGTAAACTCTTGACATTAGTATTGGAAATGATTTTTTGATCTGACTCCAACGGCAAGGGTAACAAAAGCAAAAATAAACAAATGGTGCTATCTCTAATGAAAAAGCATCTGAATAGTGAAGGAAACCATCAACATAATGAAAAAGCAACTTATTGAATAGGAGAAGATATTTTGGTTTTTATTATTTTCATTTTTTAATGTTTACTTATTTATTTTGTGAGAATGAGAAAGCACAGGGGAGGGACAGAGAGAGAGAGGGAGAGAGAATCCCAACTAGGCTCCATGCTGTCAGCACAGAGCCTGACACAGGGCTCAAAGCCACAAACTGTGAGATCATGACTTGAGCCAAAACTCACAAGTCAGACACTTAACCCAGGTGCCCCAGAAGAAGATATTTTCAAATCATATATCTGATAAGGGGTTAGTATCTAAAATATATAAAGAACTCGGGGCGCCTGGGTGGCTTAGTCGGTTAAGCGTCCGACTTTCGCTTAGGTCATGATCTCGCGGTTCGTGGGTTCGAGCCCCGCGTCGGGCTCTGTGCTGACTGCCAGCTCAGAGCCTGGAGCCTGTTTCAGTCTGTGACTCCCTCTCTCTCTGACCCTCCCCTGTTCACGCTGTCTCTCTCTCTCTCCTCGAAATAAATAAAACATTTTAAAAAAATAAAATAAAATAAAATATATAAAGAACTCACACAACTCAGTAACAACAAGAACAAATGCCAATTTGTCTGAAAAATAGACATTTTTCCTAAAAAAGACATATGGATGACTGACAGGTACATGAAAAGATGCTCAACATCACTAATCATCAGGGAAATGCAAATCAAAACCATAATGAGATCTCACCTCGTACCTATCAGAATAGCTATTACCAAAAAGACAAGAAATAACAAGTGTTGGCAAGAATGTGGAGAAAGGGGAACCCTCTTGCACCGTTGGTGGGAATGCAAACTAGTGCAGCCACTATGGAAAACAGTGTGGAGATTCCTCGAAAAATTAAAAATAAAACTACCCTATGATCCAGCAATTCCACTTCTGGTATTTATCTAAAGAAAATAAATACACTAATTTGAAAAGACATGTGCACCCCTGTGTTCATTGCAAAATTATTTACATTAGCTAAGATATGGAAGCAACTTAAGTGTCCACTGACCGATGAATGGATAAATAAGATGTGGTATATTACACACTGGAATACTACTCAGCCATAAAAAGGATGACATGTTACCATTTGCAACAACATGGGTGGCCCTTGAGGGTATTATGCTAAGTGAAATAAGTCAGACAGAAAGATACATGCTGTATGATTTCCGTTATATGTGGAAACTAAAACAAAACAAATGAACAACAAAACAACCAAAACTCATAGATACAGAGAACAGATTAGTGGCTGCCAGAGTGGAGCGGGATTTAGGGTAGGTGAAATGAGGTCGAGAGGTACAGACTTCCAGCTGTAAAATAAATAAGCAATGGGGTGTAATGTACAGCATGGTGACTATGGTCAATAATATTGTTTTGCATATTTGGATGTTGTTAAGAGAGTAAATCTTTGAAACTTTGGATGGTAACAGATGGTAACCAGACTTAGGGTGATCATTTCGCTATGTAGACAAATATCAAATCACTATGTTGTACACCTGAAACCAATATAATCTTCTATGTTAATTACACTTCAATTAAAAACAGACAAAGCAGGGTGCCTGGCTGGCTCAGTCAGTTAAGCGTCCAACTTTGGCTCAGGTCATTATTTCATGGTTCATGAGTTCGAGCTTCGCATTGGGCTCTGTTCTGACAGCTCGGAGCTTGAGGCTGCTTTGGATTCTTTGTCTCACTCTCTCTCTGCCCTTCCTATGCTCACACTCTGTCTCTCTCTCACTCTCAAAAATAAATAAACATTTAAAGAAATAAAAAATAAATAAAATTTTATAAAGAATAGAAAGCTCATAATTTAGATATCAAAGAAAATTGAATTCAAGATGAAAATGGTTAAACAGGACAAGGAGAGTCACATGGCAATGTCAGAGTATAATTTACAGTGAAAATATTTGTAATGTACCAGTATACAGCAAACAACCTAAGACCAAATCAACTTAAAAAGTCTTAGGAGCAATACGGGAATTCACTTAAGTGGGCAGTTATAAAAATACATACCAGCATCAACAGCTTTCTTATATACAATAATAATAAGGCATAAAACATGATAAAAGCAAAATAAAATTCCATTCACAATAGCAAACAAAAATTACTCAATCTATATAGAAAAAATTCTAAATTCTACTGAAGGACATAGAAAGACACATGAATAAAATGAATTATTGAATAGAGAAGTAGACTTTATTTTATTTTATTTTTTTATTTTACATAGAGAGAGTGAGAGAGAGGGGAAGAGAGAGAATCTTAATCAGGCTCCATACTCAGTGTAGAGCCCACCACGGGGCTCGATTCTATGACCCTAGGATCATGACTTGAGCCAAAATCAAGAGTCAGGTGCTCAACTGACTGAGCCAGCCATTCACCCTTAGAGAAGATCTCCCTAAATTTATTCCAAAATTTCAGACAATCAGAATCAAAATCCCAATGGGATTTATACAGGAATCTGATCAACTGATTCTAAAGTTCGTCTGTAAAATTCAGTATTTACAAAGAGGCCAAATAATTAATGTGGAAGAACTAACTCTACCTGATATTGAAATATCCTATAAATCTATAGCAATTAAAACTTCCTCATTCTGAGTCAGGAGATGAAGTAAAAATAATACTCCTGGTTTATTATCTGCCTTTATATCTCCTTCTGAAAGGTAAGCTCCATGAAGAGAGGAGTTTTATCTCCTTTTTATACTGATATAGCTCAATTGATTAGAAAGTGCCTGGCACATAAGTATTTATTGGATAAATGGATGAACAAAGCAGTAGAATTGAATTCTTAGTACAGAGTAGATAGCACAGATACTCAGGGATTTGGATACTGTGTAAAGTGGCATTTCAAATTAAAGTGGAAATAATCAAAGTGTTATTTGGAAAAGAGTCAACGCAAACTCTTCATTCCGTATCGTTAAAGAGATTTCCGGTGTATCAAAGGTGTAAATGTAAAAAACAGAGCCATAATACTACAAGAAAAACAGAGATTAGTATTATAATATTCAAGTGAGAGAATCCTTTTAAAGCACAAAACAAAAGCCAGATACCACAAAGACAAAGATTTATAAAGTTGATTCCAGCAAAGAAAAAGCTAAAAACAGTAACAGCAACATCAAAAATGTGCACAAAAACAACAACAGCCGCAACACACATAACCAACTTAACAGGTAAACAAAAACCTGGAATAATTATTTACAACAGAGATAGTGAAAGAATTATTTTGTCAGCATATAAAAAACTCTTATAAATCAATGATAAAAAAAGATAAGAATAATGGCAAAGATATATATATGTACTTTTTTACATAAAATGTACTTTAAAAATATAAAAATATATATTCATAAAAGTATGTTTAAATTCACTAATAAAGAAACATAACTTAATGCAAAGATGTCAGGTGATTCTTCTATCAGGTTGACAAGAGTTAAAAATATACATAAAATCCAGTGCGAGTGAGGATATAGAAAAAGATCCCCTCTTAGTCAAAGCTGGTGAGATGGCAAATTGTACCTCATTTCAAAACGGTAACTGAACAATGTGTATCAAAATTCGTAGGCACATGGGCAACCCTTGGATGCAACAATTCCAGTTTTAAGCATTTATCCTAAAACGATAATCAATCAATTGAACAAAGATATGTTTATAGGGATGTGGAGTATTCTATTGCTCATATTAATGAAAAATCAGAGGTGAAGCAAATGCCCTCAATAAACAACTAAATGACTCAAGTATGGTACATTCACATAGTTAATACCACTAATTGACATGGAAGTATGCCCATCACTTATTGTTCACTCCATAAATCAGGTTGGAAAATAGTATTCAAAGTTAGATACATCTAATTTGCATGTATATGACCCAACAATTTCTCTCTTAGGTATATAACCAATAAAACGGCATTCGTATGCTCACAAGAGGCATGCACTAGAATATTTATAGCAGCACTATTCATGATAGCCCCAAACTGGAAACCGCCCAGTGCCTATCAACAAGAAAGTGGATAAATAAATTATGACATGTTCACATAATAGAGAGATAGCTCAACAATAGCGAATGAACGACAACCCCCTAAAGCCACATAGATGAGGCTCACAAATAAACGCTGATTGAAGGAAGACAGATAAAGCAGAATGCGTGCTTCGTGATGACATTTGAATAAAATTTAAAGTCTGTCAGAAGTAATCTCTGTCATTAGAAGTCAAGACAGTAGTGGGGCACCTGGGTGGCTCAATCGGTTAAATGTCCGACTTCAGCTCAGGTCATGATCTCACAGTTTGTGGGTTCGAGCCCCGCGTCGGGCTCTGTGCTGACAGCTCGGAGCCTGGAGCCTGCTTTGGATTCCGTGTCTCCCTCTCTCTCTGCCCCTCCCCTGCTCACGCTCTGTCTGTCTCTTTCAAATAACTAAACATTAAATAAACATTTAAAAAAATCTTCGAAGTCAAGACAGTAGTTATCCTGGGGTTGATGGGGAGTGGGTTGTGACGGGCAGTGGGACAAACACGGCTTCTGAGAGGCTGGCAATGTTCTGTTAACTGAGCACTGGTTGCCAGGGTATGTGCAGTTTGTGGTCCTCTCTACACTTAGGAGTTATATGCTCCTCTGCGTACACACACACATTCAAGCATACACACAAAATCGTTTACACAGACGGGAAGATGTCAGGAAGAGCCCGACAAAAATGTCAGTAGTGTTCTTATCTGGACAGGGGATTCAGCATGACTCTGGCTTCCTTCTGTATACTTGTATCCATAGATACAATTATATACAGGAAAACACAATTTAATTAAAGGAATGGAAATATATTTACTGAACATTCAACTCAAAAAGTTAGAACAGTGCTCGCTTCGGCAGCAAATGTACTAAAATTGGGACAATACAGAGAAGATTAGCATGGCCTCTGGGCTAGGATGACATGTAAATTCGTGCAGTGTTCCATAAAAAAAAAAAATAAACAAAATGAGAAAATGGGATGAATGAAGTGATAAAGAGGCAGAAAACAATCAGATATTATGGAGGCCAACGGAGAGTGACCGATATGCTTCCTCCCAAATGACCGTTAATGAACTTAACGAATTTACACAAATAGACAGTGTGGGAAATAGCAAATTACCCATGAGCTAAAAAACTAGGGGGATTTCTGCTGATTTCACTATCACAGAGAATGATTTAAAAACCCATGTTGGGGGGTCCCTCAGTCAGTAAAGTAGCTCAGTCAGTAAAGCACCTGACTCTTGATTTCAGCTCAGGTCATGATTTCAGTTTGTGTGTAGCCTACTTAAAATAAATAAATAAATGCCCATTTTAAAAGTAAGCTTATTGAAGTGTAATTAACATATAATAAACTGCACATAAAGTATACAGTTTAATAAGTTTTTAATACATGTATACACCCATGAAGTCATTGCCTCCAAAAGTTTCCTCATATCTCTTCCCTCACTTCCTTTATTCTCTGCCCTAACCCATAGGAATCATGATAGCTCCCTTGTCTAGAATTTTATAGAAATAGAATGGTCGGGGGGGGCACCTGGGTGTCTCAGTTGGTTAAGCGACCAACTCTTGACCTCAGTTCAGGTCATGATCTCGTGGTTCATGAGACTGAGCCCCATGCAGGGCTCTATGCTGACAGTGAGGAGCCTCCTTGAGACTCTCTCTCTCTCCCCCTCTGCCCCTCCCCTGCTCATTCTCTCTCTCTCTCTCTCAAAATAAATAAATAAACATTTTTTTAAAAAGAAAAAAGAGACAATTGTAGTATATGCATTTTTGTGGTCTGGCTTCTTTATTCCAACATAATATTTTGAAATGCACCCTTTCATTTTGTTTGTAACAATAATTGTTGAATCATAGTTCATTAGGTGAATACACCATAATTTGTTAATTTACTAGCCAGTTGATGGACATTTAGGTTACTTCCAGGTTTTGCTTATTATGAATAAAATTGCAATGAGCAACTTTAGGTCAAGTTTGAGCCTTTGTTTTGGTTAAATACCTAGAGGTGGAATGGTGGGTCATATGACAGATGTATTTAGAATGAACAAATATTAAGATGTATGTTTACCTGCTTAAAAAACTTCCAAACTATTATTCAAATGGTGGTACCATTTGACAGTCCCACCAGCAGTGTATGAGTCTTCCAGTGGCTCTACTTTCTCACCATCACTTGGTATAGTTAGTCATTTTAATTGTAGACATTTTAATAAGTATGTGATGGCATCTCATTGTATTTTTTTCTTTTTCTTTTAGAGAGAGAACGCATGCGCACATGAGCAGGGTAGGGGCAGACGGAGAGAAAGAGAGAGAATCACAAGCAAGCTCCATGCTCAGCATGGGGCCCAGTGTGGGAATCAAACTCATGATCAAGACCTGAGCTGAAATCAAGGGTCAGACACTCAACTGACTGACCCACCCAAGCACTCCTATCATGGCATCTCGTTGTGCTTTTAGTTTGCATTTCCCTAATGATTAGTGATGGTGAATATCTTCTCAGGTGTTTATTTGCCAGCTTTATATCTTCTTTGGTAAATTAGCTGTTCATATAATTTACCCACTTTTATATTGAGGGGTTTAAAATTGAATTTAGAAAGCTCTTTATATTTTTTGAATACAAGTCCTTTATGAGATATGTGATTTACAAATATTTTCACTCAGCCTGTGGCTTGTCTTCCACCACCCCCGTCCCCTAGCCCATGGCTTGTCTTTTCATTTTCTTAACAATATCTTTCAAAAAGAAAGGTCTTAATTTTGATGAAGTCTAGTTTATTCGTTTGTAATTTTAGGAATCATACTTTGGGGATCATATTTGCCTAATCCAAGGTCACAAAGTTTTCTCCTAGAAGTTTTGTAATTTTATGTTTTACATTTAGGTCTGAGATAGATGCATTCTGAGTTAAGTTTTGAATATAGTGATATTCACAGATTGAAGCACGTGTAGGTATAAGTGGATGTATATTGAAGTATGGTGTATGTACATATGTACTACATATGGGTATCCGGCATTTCAATTTCAGTTTTATTGACAAAACTATGCTTTCACCATTAAATTGCTTTTGCACTTTCGCCAAAAAGTCAACGGACCATGCCTCCACTTCAGGCTAAGGTGAAGTAAGCATATTGAACCCATATATATCTCAGTGAGTATAGCCTAAAAACAGGACAGAATGCATGCAGCAGCTATTTGAGGACTCTGAAAATAACTACTACCAGGCAGATTGGGGAAGAACATGAGAATTCAAAGGACCACCCACCGATGATGACTTTATCGTTACTTTCTTCTGTTTTTTTCAGGTCTGAATTTAGTGAAACCTGAAACTTGAAAGTGAGAATTAGCCCAACAGAGAAGACTCCAGGAGATGCCTCCATTTCTGACGACTGTACGGGGAAGTGGTTTCCTAAAAGAGAGAATATTGGGGCGCCTGGGTGGCTCAGTTGGTTAACTGTCCGACCTCAGCTCAGGTCATGATCTCACGGTTCGTGGGTTCGAGCCCCGCATTGGGCTCTATGCTGACAGCCTGTTTCTGATTCCGTATCTCCCTCTCTCTGACCCTCCCCTGCTCATGCTGTTTCTCTCTCTCTCAGAAATAAATAAAACATTAAAAAAAATTTAAAGAGAGAATATGGAATTCACAATCATTCTTTCTTTTTTTCTTTTCTATTATCTTGTATCTCAGTCCCCAAACAATCCATGGAAGCAAAAGCAGGTGGGGCAAGGAGAGTCAGTAGGAGCCTACAACTCTGAGGAAAGAAAACCTTCCTCTCTTGTCAGATAATATGTGGTCCCAAAAGGGACCCCGTTACTTCTTGTCTTCTTCTGTCCTCCTTTGCTTGTCCCTGATGCAAGTGCAATTGTACAAAGGGCATAGTACATTGGGATAATAAAATTTGCAGGTTTCTACTTGGAGGACCAAAATAGAGAGTACCAGGGAAATGAAAAGTGCTAATAAGATAAAAGTGCTAATAACTTTGCTAAAGTGAATATTTCAGAACTTAAAAATACAGTAAACAAAATGAAAACACACTGGATGAGCTCCACATGAGATAATAAAGGAAAGAGCCAGAGAACATGAAGACAGAACCTCAGAAATCTGAACAGCACAGAAAAAAAAGTTAGAAAAAAGTGAACAGGGCCTAAAAGACCCACGAGACAAGGTCAAAACACATGACACTATCCATGTTACCAGAATCCCAAGGGAGAAGAAAAGAAGTGTAGTATAGAAACAGTAGTTAAAGACATGATGGCTGAAAACTCTGCAAATTTGGCAAAAGATACAAACCTTCATATCCAAGAATTTCAGAGAACTGCAATAGGATAAATCCAAAGAAATCCATGCCAAACACATCATAAATTGATGAGAACAAAGTCAAAGAAAAAAAATCTTGAAATCAGACAGGAGAAAATGGGGCATCACTTGTAGGAAAACAGTTTGAATCACAGGACTATGGATTTCTCATGAGAAATCATGAAGACCAGAAGGAAATAGAACAATACTTTGGAAGTGTTGGAAAAAAAGAACTATTAACCAAGATTTTTGTATACAATAAAAATATCCTGCAAGAATGAAAGTGAAATAAAGACATTCTTAGATGCAGGAAAACAAAGAGAATTTCTTGTCAGCAGAACTGCTCTAAAAGAATTGCTAGAAGAAGGTAGAAGGTAAATGATAAAAAAAAAATAAAAATAAAAACTTATGGGGCACCTGGATGGCTCAGTTGGTTAAGCATCTGACTTCGGCTCAGGTCACGATCTCACAATTCATGACAGTCCCTTGTCACGCTCTGTGCTGACAGCTCAGAGCCTGGAGCCTGCTTCTGATTCTGTGTCTCCCTCTCACTCTGTCCCTCTCTACTCACACACACTCTCTCTCTCAAAAATAAATAAACATTTAAAAACTTTTTAAAAAATTAATAATAAATAAAAAACTTAGAACACTGGAAATGAAGGAAAACAATATAAAGGTAAATATCTGGGTTAATGTAATAGACTATTCTGTTGAAATAAGTTTAATGGATTAAATTTAAAACTGTAACATTATTTGGTGGGGTTCCAGTGTATGTAGAAATAATGTACAAGACATAAAACATAAAAGTAGAAAATAAAGAGACCTATGTGATGGTAAGATTTCTACATTTTACTTGAAGTGATAAAATAGCAAGTGACATCAGTGAAATTGGTGGAGTCGGGAACTCTAAAATTCTATTACTCCATAAAAGTAATTTTTTAATTGGCAAAAAAAAGTCAGAATTAACTTTTTTGGGTGTCTAGAATTAGCCAAAATTTTGTGGAAACTATAGATCAATATCCCTCATGAATGTAGATGCAAAATTCCTTTTTTAAAAAAATCAGGAAATCAAATCCTGCAAAACTAGAAGTACAATGCAACATAACCAAGTGCTGTTTATTTCAGGAAGGCAAGTCTGCCTATAATATATATAGAAAAAAATCAGTGTAATCCACCATATGAATAGCCCAAAGGAAAAACAGACAACAAATGATCTCAGAAATAGATAGCAGAATTAGAAATAGAAATAGCAGAATAAAAACATGACAAAATTCAACCTCCATCCATATTTAAAAACTCTTAACAAACCAGGAATATAAGAGAACTTCCCCAGCCTGGTAAGGGGGCATCTATAAAAAGCTAAAACTAACATACTTAATGGTGAAAGACTCAAGGCTTTCCCCTTAAGATCAAGAACAAGGCAAGAATATCCACTTTTAGTATTTCTCAATATACTGTCCTGATTTTCCCCAAATGCTGACTCTGACCTTGGTCAAAACTCAAACTTTCTTCAGGTTAGGGTGATCTTCCAGCTTCCTAAGAAGTAAGCTTATGTACTTCTGCTCTTCTGAAAAGGAGTTTCTAGTAACCTAGAAAGCAATGTGCTTCCTCATCATGTTTTATAAACGGAGCTGCAACCACAAAGAGCTGAGTTTCTTGCCTCTCGATTTTGAAGTCTCCCTGTTTGCAGTTTGTTTCTCACTCAACACAATATTCAGATCAAGTAGAACTCTCCAAATTTTCTTTTGACAATGCCATCAGATAGATTTTTCTCCACAGGTAAGCGTGGTAAACAAAATTCTAAGATGTCTCCCATGACTTTCCTCTTCTCTGTATCCATGCCTTTGTGTAATCCTTTTCCCCGTAGCAAAGGCAGAACTGTGATTTGCTTCTAACTAATAGAATATGGCAAAAGTGGAGGGATAAATTTAAATTTCAAAGTTACAAAAGTAATTAAAATGTTGAATAATCTGACTTTTAGGTTAACCAAAAAGGAGATTATCCTGGATGGGCCTAAACTAATTAAATGATCCCTTTAAAAGATCTATAGGTCAGAGACTCAAAGTAGTAAAGTCTCTCTTTCTCTCTCTCTCTTTCTCCCTCTTCCCACTCCCCTCTCTCTCTGTCACTGGCTTTAAAAGAACAAGCTGCTATGAATTCTATAGCCTCAAGGAAATTAATTTTGCCAACATCTGAAAGGAGCTTGGAAGCAGATCCTTCCCTAACCGAGCTTGCATTAGGAGAATGAAGTCCACTGAACATTTTGATTTTAGCTTTTTGAGACCCTGAAGAGAGAACCGAGGTAGACCTAACCAGATTCTTGACCTATAGAAACTTTGAGACAATAAATAGGTGTTTTAAGACACTAAATGTGTAGTAATTCAGTAGTTCAGCAATAACAAATAAATACAACAGCCATGTTATCTGTAAATATAGACAGTTTTACTTTTTCCTTTTCAATCTGGATGCCTTTTACGTATTTTTCTTATCTAATTACACAGACTAGAACCATAGTACAATGTTACAGTGGAGAAAATTGGTATAGTTTTCTTGTTCTTGATTTTAGGGGTAAAGCATTCAATCTTTTACCATTATGATGATGGTAGCTATAAGTTTTTTGTAGATGCTTGAACCAGGTTGAGGAAGTTCCCTTCTACTTTTAGTTTGTGAAGTCTTTTTTTTTTTTAATCAGGAATAGATGTTGGGTTTTGTGAAATGCCTTCTCTGCATCTATTGAGCTAACTCTATGATTTTTTTCTTTTAGTCTGTTATAGTGAACTATGTTGTTTGTTTTCAGAATGTCAAAGTACCTTTACATTATTGACATAAACCCCCACGTGGTTATGGTGTATTATTTTTTAATATAATGTTGGATTTGATTTGTCAAAATTTTGTAAAGAATTTTTGTATCTATGTTCATGAAGGACATTGCTTTGCAGGGGTTTTTTTTGTAACGTTTTTGTCTACTTTAAAAAAATCAGAACAGGGGCGCCTGGGTGGCTCAGTCGGTTAAGCGTCCGACTTCAGCTCAGGTCATGATCTCATGATTCATGGGTTCGAGCCCCGCGTCAGGCTCTGTGCTGACAGCTAGCTCAGAGCCTGGAGCCTACTTCAGATTCTGTGTCTCCCTCTCTCTCTGACCCTCCCCTGCTCATGCTGTCTCTCTCTCAGAAATTAAAAAAAAAAAATTTTTAAAATCAGAACAATGTTGGCTGAGTCGGGAAGTATTTGCTGTTTTTCAGTCTTTTGTAGGAGTTTATGCAGAATTGGTATTATTTCTTTAGCAAAATTTGTTTAGTAGTATTCACCAATGAAGTGATCTGTCTCTGGAGTGTTTTTGTGGGTAGGTTTTAAAGTAAAAGCTTAGTTTTTAGGACTATTCAGGTTATATATTTATTTTTGACTGGGCTTTGGTGGTTTGTGTCTTTTAAGAAATATGTCCATCTCATCTACACTGTCAAATTTACTGACAAAATTATTCACAATATTCTCTTTTTATTCTTTTAATCTAGAGAATCTGTAGTGATGTTATCTCTCTGATCATTGATATTGGTAAATTTATGACTTCACCCTTTTTTTCTTGATCAATCTAGCTAGAAGTTTGTTGATTGTGTTGATCCTCTCAAAGAACCAGCTTTTGGTTTCATTGATTTTATCCACTGTTTTTCTATTTCATTGAATTTTTTTCCTGATCCTCATTCTTTTATTCCTTGCTTTGGATTTATTTTCTCTTCTTTTTCTAATTTCTTAAAGTGGAAGTTATATTACTGGTTTGAGATCTTTCTTCTCTTCTGATATAGATATTTAGTTGTATAAGCTTCCCTTTAAGTACTCCTTTACCTACATCCCACATGTTTTCTTTTTTTTTAATTTTTTTAATGTTCTATTTATTTCTGAGAGAGAGACAGCATGAGCAGGGGAGGGTCAGAGAGAGAGGGAGGTACAAAATCTGAAGAGGCTTCAGGCTCTGAGCTAGCCATCAGCACAAAGCCCGATGTGGGGCTTGAACCCACAAACTGTGAGATCATGACCTGAGCTGAAGTCAGACACTTAAACAACTGAGCCACCCAAGAGCCCCTTCCCCACGTGTTTTCATATGATGCATTTATATTTTCATTCAGTTCAGCATACTTTCTAACTTATCTTTTGAGTTATTTGACTCATGTTATCTATAAGGGGGCTTTTCCAAATATCTGCCTGCTATTGATTTCTAACTTAACTTCATTGTGATTCATGAACATATCTTGTATGGCTTGAATTCTTTTAATTTATTTATTTACAACTCATAATATGGTCTATCTTGGTAAATATTCCATATTCACGTAAAGAAGAATGTGCATTCTGCCGCCATGGGAAGGAATATTCTATAAAGTTTAATTATGTCAAATGAACGATAGTGGTATTCAAGTCAAGTTTGTGCAAAATCTCCAACTCTAATTTTGCATATGTCTATTTCTTGAAATACTATCCATTTTTACTGCCTGTGTTCTGAAGCTCTGCTGGGTCTGAGTTCCTACTCCCTAAGCTGAGGTCCAGAAACTCCTCAGGCAGTAAGTTGGGACAATCATAAGGCTCACTTTGCTTCCTGTTTCTCAGGTTCCCCCATTTATCTCTTACTGCGTTACTGTGAAAACCATTGTTTCATGTATTTTCCAGTTTCTGTTGTTATTATTGTTTCAGGTGGGAGAATAAATTCAATTCATGTTATTGTTTTTTGACCAGAAGCAAAAGTCTCTTGAAACCCCATTTTTAAAATTAAATATGTTCCCCTCTTGTAGTTGAAGAGTACAAGCAATTTCAGAGAATGTTGGGCGGGTTTTGAATCAGACCTACTATCGCCCTCTGACTCCAGGGAAAGCCAGTTCTAGACTGAAGAGAAGCTGAGAAAATTAATGATTTGGTTCCTCTTCAAAATGATTTTCTTTCAATATCGGTCAATGTTTAGTGGGAATTTGGGGACTGACATTTCCATTTTAGAAATAACTCTCGATTTTCAAAATAAGGAATTCCTTATATGTACCATGTGGGACAAAACATTATAGCATTTTTCCTTGTGAATTAGTACTAATTTGTGAGTTCTGCCCTCTCACAGAGTTGGCTGGAATTAGTACCTCTCTAAAAAATGGAGATAATTTACATGAAATTGTGATGGAAGTCTTGCTGAAAATAGATTTAAAAACTAGAATTTCCCATTTTGTGATCTGGCTAGACTCTATGAAGACTCATGATCTGTTTCCCATTTTCTCCTGCAGTTAGATTGTTGCCAGAACTGGTTTAGCCAATGTGTGCTAAAATGATATATACCACTTCCAGATAAAAGCAATTAAAATCTGGTGTGTTTCCTTTTTTTATCCTCCTTTGCTCTGTGACTCTGAAGGCCCTGTGTTCCTAGGGCATAGGGCATATCTCCATCTGATTCAGCCTTCATGGGAATGACCCATACGCTTTATTTGGTAATCCACCAAGATTTTAGGTTACTATGACAAAGTCTACCCTAATGAATAGAGTTTATTCTTATTTTCTATGATAATAAGGGAGATTCTAAAGGATATATTAAAGAGCTTAACCTTAGGTAAAGTACATTCAATTTAATACAGTTTACTATCTCATTTAATACAACAATTACACCAGCAAGATCCCTCAATGTATGTAAATAGCACGATCCCATTCATTTATGTTGTTTCACAATTCTGACTGCCAACTCTAGGTAACTCTCAGGGTTTTCTCCGGTCACGGTACTCATGACGCAGACCAAGGTTCATTCTGCAACATGTGCAAACACATTCACAAAAATATCCAACAGAAACAAGACACTCCCAATGAAGGGTGTTCTTCACACTATTTGAAGGTATGCTTATTACAATGATAGCAGGACCCACTGATATTTTACCAGTTACGTGAGGTGTGTGTAGAAGTCTAAATTAACTACGATCACAATTCTCATCTATTGTAGTAATATGTTGGCACGCCATAGAGAGATGGCTATAGTTATAGTTTTTATCTATCTGTACCATCATTATAGCTATCTATCTACAATGATATTCATATACTATATTTCAATAACAAATATCCTATTTACAACACTTTTCCTTCTATGCCATATACCAGGAGGCATACTTGGTTTCTTGCATAGTAAGACATGTAGAGAACTGAAGCAGGAGGGAGAGCAGAATGAATGAGGGAGAGAGCAGCATACTATGCTGGCAGCCTCAGAAAATATTTTCATGCACCTGAGAGGTGGCTACCATGTTCTATCATCAAAGTAATATTCAGGGAGACACCAGAGGGCCAGCTCCTCAAAGTTTACATAGATACATAGATATCGTTATAGATATGTAGATGCATAACTATAATCATATCTATCTCTCCATATCTACCTATCTCAATATTTAAGGTATTGTAAATAGGATATTCGTTATTGAAATATATAAAAAGCATTGCAGATAGTTAGAAGCAGTGGACATCGTTTTTGTTTATTCTGTGGATTCTTTAACAGAGTCAGGAAATCCAACAATCAAAAAAATAGAAGCTCACACACAGGTCCTAAAGCCCCTTGGCCAACTAGGTACCAGTTAAATTCCACAAATGGGTAAGTGCCAAGCTGCAGTAAGAATGAAAAAGCCAAACACGGAGCCTATCAGACATCATAACATGTAGGAAGGGATATATTGCCCAAAAGGTTCAAGAAACTCTTGGAGATGGCATGTTAGGAAACCAATTTTAGAAACCATGTACTTGGGGTCATGGTAAAAGATAAGGAGGCATGAGCCATGTGAGCTTGGGACAGGGAGAGAGCAAACCATGGTGAAGGCAGAGACACAATTGGGAAAGGAAAGAAATATCTGGTAACAGAATAAAAATGTGCATCAGAGGCAATAAAGACTAGATGTCTCCCTGAAAAGTAAATCAAAGCTTTGATATGGGAGACAAATTAGAAGATCCCAAATGCAGAAGGCAAGGATGAAGATTAAACATGTGATAAAGGAAACGTATCAGGTAGGTGGGGCAAAGAAATAGAGATATAACATAAGTATTACATGTGTTCTCTAGGAATAAACCCAAGCTCTAGAAAAGAAGTTATAATTTTTAAAAAAGAATTTTTTGATAAACTGACAAAAGAATAAGTATGAAGATCAAAGTGGATCGCACTGTCCTGACATAAGAAGAGACTCATACATAAAATATGTGCTGAAAACTTGTTTGAGTTTCAAGAATGATGGTGGGGGGATCCACTGGGATGTAGAGGCAAAACACAACACAAAACAAACAAACCCAAGCCCTCTTGGAAAGTCTCTAAGATGAATCAAAATCGTACATGTCGGTGATCAGCCCTTCAGCCGATCGGGGCCCGTGGGCACTGTCCAGCTGTGTCCCAGCACTGGCCACCTCCACGAGGCTCAGCAATAGAAACTTTCCTGTCAGGCAGCAGAAGTTCACAGGAGAGGAGGCATCACCTTGATGATCAAATATGATCGACGAAAGGAGAAAAATGGCGACCGTCAGTGAAGAGTCAAGTCATGCGCACGAACATGTGAGAAATAGCTAGAAGACTCTGGGAAGGTTACGGTCCCAAAGAGTGGGTGACAAGCAGTCAGAAAAATGCTGCTTAGTGACTGTTATTATACCTTCATTTGTAACTCCAGTTTATTTTCGGTTAGAATGTGAGCCCTGGAGAGCAAGACCTACGTGATACTGTCTTCACTTATGTCCCCAGTGGCTGACACGATAGGTCCCTGTGTAACTGCAAGCACATGGCTTTATTCTCACCTGCCAGGGGTCGTTCCGGGACAGGTTGGGGGTGAGTCTGTAGACTGAAGAAGAGAAATGTCCTTTCCAAAAACTGGCTCCCACCCAGTCAAGGGAAAAAGTGATGATTTCACAGCTCATTTCCAATCCACAGTGAAAGTAAGCAGTTGGCTCTGTTGTCAGATTATTGTGACAACAATGCCTACTTCTTATACACAACTGCAACCCGGAGCATGACTTAGCAAAAGAAGGAAGAAAAATGCTTTCTCCATTAATAGCAAGGAGCATTTTGAGGTTATATTGCCTTTTAATAAAATCAGTTTCTCCTTTTATATGGACTTATGCCGAACTATCTCTGCGAACTGTTGCTTGTCATTGGGAGGCAAGTGAGTGCTTGCAAATGTGTGATCTCCAAGATCTGCTTGTCAGGAGACCGGAAGGCCACAGGGAGAATGTAAGCATGTGTTGACTTTAACACATGGTGCCTGGCCATCGTTGGAAACGTGTATGCAAAAAAAGGAACCTAGACACAGGGTCACAAAAATCCGTTTAAACTAGACTTTAGACCTGGGTGTCAAACACAAACTATAGAATTTCTAGAATAAAATATAGGGGAAATCTAGGTGACCTCATGTTTGGTAATGAACTTTTAGATAAAACACCAAAACTTGGATCTTTCATGATCCGTGAAAGAAAAAAACGATGAGTTGGACTTCATTAAGATTAAAATATTGTGCTCTGCTAAAAAAAAAAAAAAAAAAAAAAAAAAAAATATTGTGCTCTGCTAATGGTATGGTCAGGAGAATGAAAAGACAAACTCACATTGGGAGAAAATATTTGAATAAAACTACATATCTCACAAAGCACTTATAGCCAAAGTGTACAAAGAAATCTTAAAAGGAAACAATAAGAAAACAAACAACTCCATGAAAAAAAATAGAGAAAAGATCTAAACAGACACCTCACCGAAGAAGATCAACAGATGGCAGATAAGTACATGAAAAGACACTCCACGTCATAGGTCATCAGGAAATGCAAATTAAAACAATGATGAGACACTGCTACATGCCTATTAAAATGGCGAAAGCCCAAAAACAAAAAAGAATATCCATTGCTAGCAAAGATGTGAAGCAAGAAGAACTTTCATCCTTGCTAATGGGAATGTGAAAATGTACAGCAGCCACTTTGGAAGATAGTTTGGGAGTTTTTCACAAAACTTAACAGAGAGAGAGAGAGAGAGAAAGAGAGAGAGAGAGTCTGACTTATAGCAACTTTATTCATAGTCACCAGAAACTGAATGCAACCAAGATGTCCTTCAGTGGGTGAATAAATAAACTGTAGTACATTTATAAAGTGGAATATTATTCAGTAATAAAAAGAAACAAGGTATCAATTCACATAAAAACAGAGATGGATCTTAAATAGACATGTATAAATGAAAGGAGCCAGTCTGAAAAGGCTGTATACTATAGGGTCCCAATGAAATGACATTCTAGAGAAAAAAGGCAAAACTAGGGAGACACAAAAAGATTGGTGGTTGGCAGTTTTTTAAGGCAGCAAAACTATTCCACGCGATACTATATTTGTGGATATATGACAGCATCCATTTGTCAAAACCCACTGAACTTCAGCCCAAAGAGTAAACCTTAATGTATGCAAATTAAAAAAAAATCATTTAGGAGGTTGGCAGAATCTCGGGATGGAATGCAGAATGTGACAAATCAATCTATATTCAAATGTATAAAACAACTTCACCAAAGAGATCGGGGGTGTGTGCTGACACAAGGAATTTTGGAAATGAGTGGCGTCTGTGAAACTAAGGGCAAAGGAATTGCACACAGAGCATTGTCATCAGTAAAGTTGCTTCCCACAGGTATAGGTGTCAGCACTCCGGACATGACTACGAATGTGTGTTGAAATTAAACAATTCAGGAAATGGGTGGTGGGGATAGGAGCTGACTTTCTCACTGTTGGAGGGGAGTTGAGGGGTAAGGAAGGGGAAGCAGCTAGAATGATCCATGTGATAACAGATTAGAATTGAAGACACAGAATAACTCCTGTTTAGCTTAACGTGGACTCACATGGTTACATATAGAAACACGTATAGATACTTATGCCTGTATATAGGTTAATGCACACACATATATTCCTTGCTCTGTTGACTGAAAGGGCATAAGAGCGACAATACCTCCATGGCAAAAAGCACACCTAGGGCTCAGATGCTGGTTTCTAATACCATCTGCTATTAGAAGAAACCAGGCCAGGGGCGCCTGGGTGGCTTAGTCGGTTAAGCGTCCGACTTTCGCTTAGGTCATGATCTCGCGGTTCGTGGGTTCGAGCCCCGCGTCGGGCTCTGTGCTGACTGCCAGCTCAGAGCCTGGAGCCTGTTTCAGTCTGTGACTCCCTCTCTCTCTGACCCTCCCCTGTTCACGCTCTCTCTCTCTCTCTCTCTCCTGGAAATAAATAAAACATTTTTAAAAAATTAAAAAAATTTAAAAAAAATAAAAAATAAAAAAAAGAAGCAGAAGAAGAAGAAACCAGGCTAGCGCTCTGGGGCAAGAAATATACAACAAGATAAGCCTGGAGCACCTTGTCGTGCCAGAAAGTAAGCAAGTCCTCAAAACATAGGAGCCAAGAGCTCCCAATGGCCAAAGCTGCAACCATTTGAGCAACAAAACAAATAAAGTTGTACTGAATTATTACCCAAATTATAAAATAAATATCCCTGAGTCCATATGTACGTAAACGCATGATTGGATAAAGACAGACTCTCTTGTTACAGAATTCCAGATAATATATGTAGATATTCTGCCCTCATGGAGATAGAGCTTAACTCCTCATTTCTCATGTGTAGTCTGTGCATAGTAACTTTCTTCCAAAGAGTACGGTAGGCAACCCAGTAATTCCACTACTGGGTACTTACCCAAAGAAAATAAAAACCTGAATTCAGGAAGATACTTGCACCCTTATGTTTATTGCAGCATTACTTAAAGAGGCAAGGTAGGGAAGCGACCTAAGTGTCCATCAGAAGATGAATGGATATAGATGCAGTATACACACACACACACACACACACACACTTTATATACATAGTGGAATAGTACTGAGCCATAAAAAAGAATGAGATCTTGCCATTTGTGACAACCTGGATGGACCTAAAGGGTATTATGCTAAGTGAAATAGGTCAGACAGAGAAAGACAATACCACATGGTTTCACTTATGTGTGGAATCAAAAAGCAAAGCACAAGAACGAACAAAAACCAGAAACCGACTCATAAACACAGAGAAGAAAGTGGTGGTTGCCAGAGGGGACGTGGAAAGAGGATGGGCAAACTAGATGAAGAGGATTGGAGGGTACAAACTTCCAGTTGTAAAATAAATAAGCCGTGGGAATGAAAAGTACAGCATAGAAAGTACAGTTAATAATATCGTAATCATGTTATACAGCGAGCAATGGTAGCCGTACTTACTTGCGGTGAACACTGTGTAATGTATAGAATTGTCAAACCACTATGTTGTATCCTCACATCAATAACAAAGATTTTTTTTTTAAAGAGTACCTTGCGGAAAGGGAAAAATTAGGAACTTTACAGTGGAGAATCCAGACAAACACCTCAGCGGGGTGATCAAGGTCAATATCAACAGTGATAAGTCACGTGTATGGTATGTACCTTGATATGATGTGATAAAAATGACACTTTCTCTTTGTGATCTTCCTCCCCAAAACCCATAATCCCAATCTAATAATAGGAAAAAATATCAGACAAATCCCAGTGTAGGGACATTCAACATACCTGACCATTAGTCCTCAAAACTGTCAAGGTCATCAAAAACAAGAAAAGTCTGAGAAACTAACAACCAAGGGAGCCTAAGGAGACATGACAACTAAATGTAACATCACACCCTGGATGAGATCTTTGAACAAAAAAGGGATATCAGATAAAGCCTAGGAATTTTTAAACAAAGTATGGACCTTGGTTAATCAAGGTGTGTCAATATTGCTTCGTTACATGTAACATATGTACCATCCCCATATGAAACGATAATAGAAAAAATTGAGTGTTGGGTATATGGCAACTCTTTATTATCTTCTCAATTTTTCCATAAATCTAAAAGTGTTTCAAAAAAATAAGTTTATTTTAGGGGTGCCTGGGTGGCTCAGTCAGTTAAGCGTCCAACGTCAGCTCAGGTCATGATCTCACGGTTCGTGGGTTCAAGCCCCGTGTCAGGCTCTGTGCTGACAGCTGGCTCAGAGCCTGGAGCCTGCTTCAGATTCTGTATTCCCTCTCTCTCTGACCCTCCCCTGCTCACATTGTGTGTGTGTCTCTCTCTCTCAGAAATGAATAATAAAACATTAAAAAAATTATTTAAAAAAATTTTAAATAAAGTTTATTTTTAAAAATGGTTAGCCTCTCCTGTTGTCTCCTCAAGTGACGTGCCTTGATCTATCAGGGCTACTTCTAGTTTATGCAGCTTTCTCAGGAGTCCTGAGATCTGCCCTTACTGTTTGGCCACATCTCGGCCCCTTGTGGCTGCACATCTGAGTCTCTGTGTCACCATCCATCTAGGTATGGCCCGGGGTCTCCACACATCCTCTGTTCTGGGGACAGCTTGGTGTGCCCCTGCGGTAGAATAATTAGCTCTTCATCTAGTATCTGTGTCCCATAGGACTGAGTGAGGCTCAGGCTCGCATCTTGTTGCCTTCTCTACGCACCTAACTAGACCAAAGACAGCATCTTAGGGCAGATTCCCTGTCTGGTGGGCTCCCGGAGCACCCATGAGGGGTAAGGCAGGAGCCTCAGTCCCCCGGTGCGGAGAGAGACGTAGAATATTCTCCTTAATTCTCCTACCCCCTTATCATTTGTCCTTCTCCCTCCAACCTATGACCAGAAAACTGAGAGAAGTTTCCTTGACATCTCCTGGGTCAGATGCTCCTTACCCCCTGCTGCAGCCCCATGGATCAGCCTAAAAACTGGTCAGAGGTGTCTTCTTTGCACTGAGAGAAGAATTCAAGAGTCTGAGTCTCTCCAGTAGCCTTTGATGGTACAAATTTTCCCTGTCCGTGAAGTTTGGCTTTGAAGTCTAGTGTCTTCCTAAAAACTCAAATACCTGTCATCCAGCCCTGGGGTAAGAAGTCTCTTGACCTGGGCTCGGCCTAGACATTAGCATGCAACAGTGTACTATTTGCCAAAACTAATATTCCTATCACCTACTGCCAGGGTGTATCATCGAGTTCTGTGGATTGTCCCCGTGGGAGAGGAAGTCAGAGAGAGGGTTAGTGGTTGGGTTTCCTAGACAGAGATGGAGATTTGCCCTGGGAAGGGCTGAAGAAGGAAGCACTTGCTCTGAGAAATGAGGCAGCACGGCTGCCCCTGAGGCCAGGCCACATGGCTAAGAAATGCACCAGACAGGGGTCCTGGGGGCCTCTCACCCTGCAGGGGCCCTAGGATAGAATTCAAGGGGCTCCCATGAATTTGGATGGGAAAGAATATATCTTTATTTTCATTAGTCTCTAAATGGAATCTAGCGTTTTTCTCCAACTATAAACACAAGCCCCAAGGTGTCCTGGGGTTAGCGGTTACCGTGACCTTGCCACTCATTTACCTACAAGGTTACGGCTGTGACTATTCCATAATGTTGTTTTTTACACTCACCACTGTGACACTCCACAATTGTGAGAGTTATTACACTCTAGATCTTATTATTTAGTGCATCAACAAAAAGCACATGAATTATTATATCACACATTTGTTTTGTTTACTATTTTGGTACTGTACTTGAATGTAATTGATTTCCTTTGTTGCTGCCTCAATTATTCTATTTCATGCATTTAAAAACATAATTCACAGGCTTCATCAGATTGCCAAAGGGATTCATGCATAAAAATGCCCCTTTAAATATTTTGGGGGGGACTCTAACAAGATTTATTTGTATATTGCAATTCCCCCCACACATTGAAATTTCCCCATTATTCCCAAGCCTTCGGTAAAACCTATGATTGATATCCATCTGCTGTGTGTTGGTGGGGTTGCAGGGATTGGAGAGAGGGGACAGCAAAGGAAATCGTGCTCTTACACCAGCACCTGAGCCACAGAGGCTGGTGACTCCTCTGGTTGTCCCAAAAGTCCCAGGGGTGAACCCCAAGTGAAGTCGGCACGGGGCTGAGATGTTGGGAGCAGGTAACAAGGATCAGCTGCAGGGTGGACTGACTCAGATTGAAGCCCGCCTGTTTCCCCCAACATGAGGCAATAACCCTGGGAAGGGAGTGAGGCAGACATTTGCTTAATAACAGCGCAGTGGAATCAGTTACTGCTTTCCCTTAAGTATGATTCATCAAAAGTCTGGGTGAACGGGGGCCAATTAATTACAGGCTCTAAGCGCCCCCCATTGGCTGTGACGGCACCACTTGCAGTGTGACACGTCGGGGGGCCTCCACGGAATACGCTTGTTATCACTTTTCCTGAAAACCTGGCTTGGTTACTGTCTGCCCATATGGCACCCACAGGTCGGGATAACTTAAAGAGACAAACGCTTTTCTGACACAACATTCAGAATGATCCCCCAGCTTCTCAGGTCACTGGGAATGTCCTTATCTTTACTACCCCCCAGTGTCCAGTTCTTCCATGTCCCCTAGAAGCAGTGGTACATCCCTGGGAGCTGCTGGATCCAGGACTCATGAAGGAAGACTGAGGTAGCTTTACAATACAGCCCCCAAATTCTTTGAACCTCCTCCCACCGATACGTGAGGTCTACGCCTCCACTTCCTGAATCTAGGAGGATTTGAACTTCTCTGACCAACTAAATGTGCCCGAAGTGATTTTTACAAGGCAACGTCGTGAAAGGCCAACTGGGCCCTAGCTGTTCCTCCCAGAAGGCTGGTCCCTAGATGCTTGTCTTCAAACCCAGAGGCCATGCTATGAGAAGCACAAGTCACATGGAGAAGTCACGTGCTCCCAGCTGGGCCGGTCCTTCAGCCTTCCCACCCCAGGCACCAAGCATGTGAAGACTGACCAAGTGATTCCAGCCCCAGCCACAGGAGTCTTCCCAGTGGAAGCATCAGACATCACAGAGCAGGGATGAGTCATCCCTACTGAATTTCTGACCCACAGACTCCATGATTCTAAGACGTGTGTTGGTTTATGACCCCCCTGAGTTTGGGGCGATTTATTGCAAACCAATAACAGCCAGACTAAGGAGAGATAAGAGGCTGAGGAGAAAGAGGCTCATACAGTGGTCACAAATAGACCACTAGACTTGGCTCCAGAAGGAGAGACTGGAGGAAGGGCACCTAACGGGACAGGCCTGAGGGGCATTGTGTCTCTCAGTTCCCTTTGAACTCTGTGATGGGCAAGACGAACTTGATCCTGAGGCAAAGTTCTGCTTTATAGAGCCTTCTGCTAGCAGCAAGAATATTAAGGCATGCATTCCCCTGGCCCTCCCCTTCTCTGCTCCACTTTCTCAATAGGAGCAAAATACTCAAATTAAAATTGGATTCAAACACCAGGAGTGTGCTGGATGTATTTGGTCTCTCCCAACAGTTCTAAATTTTTCCTAAAAGGGTTTCTGATTATAGAGAATCATGGGGTCATAGCCCCCAACACAGCCCCCCTGCAAGCAAGAAACCTCTTTGGACATTTTTGTCTTAAAAATTAGCATGCCAGGAAGAGGAAGTCAAACTTTCACTCTTCGCAGATGACATGATACTCTACATAGAAAACCCGACAGACTCCACCAGAAGCCTACTAGAACTGATCCAAGAATTCAGCCAAGTTGCAGGGTACAAAATCAACGTACAGAAATCGGTTGCATTTTTATACACCAACAATGAAGCAACAGANAAAAAATTAGCATGCCAGGGGTGCCTGGGTGGCTCAGTAGGTTGAGTTGGCCAACTTCGGCTAGGTCATGATCTCACTGTTTCTGGGTTCGAACCCCGCATCAGGTTCTGTGCTGACAGCTCAGAGCCTGGAGCCTGCTTTGGATTCTGTGTCTCCCTCTCTCTCTGCATGCCACCCCCGCCCCCACTCATCCTCTGTCTCTCTTTCAAAATAAATATTAAAAATTTTTAATACTTTTTAAACCCTAGCATTCCACACCATAACATGTCAACTTTTGTTTGACTATTAATCCATCTTAGATCACCAGCCAAGAGGTGAAATGGATGTTGCATGAACACGTACCATGTTTATCCTATGATGTCGATATGTTCTGGCCTCTTGTTGACTCCCCCATACAAGGGTCAGAAAGACAGGCAGATACACTCCTGATGCCCAAAGCCCTTTCAAAGAAATCAAATTCCTAGGGGCCAATTGGCCTATTGAGCATGGAGTGCCTTTAGAGGATACTTTTTTTTTTTTTAATGTTTTTACTTATTTTTGAGAGACAGAGAGCCAGCGTGAGCAGGGGAGAGTCAGAGAGAGAGGGAGACACAGAATCCAAAACAGGCTCCAGGCTCTGAGCTGGCTGTCAGCACAGAGCCCGATGCGGGGCTCAAACCCCCCAACCATGAGATCATGACCTGAGCCGAAGTCGGGCACCCAACTGACTGAGCCACCCAGGCGCCCCTAGAGGACACTTATTAATATCAGTGTTAATCATTGATTTGTGGCATGTTTTATTAGAAGAATCACACAGAAAATAAATGGATCCTTGGTGAAAGGAGGATTTTGGAATCTCCGGGGGGGGGGGGGGTGGGGGGGGTGAAACTGATAAAAACTTCTTAGCTAAGATCATTTGTCATATTTTCTGGGTAGTCCAGAATGGACACTTTGTGCATCTAGAATTTTTTTGCTTCATGAAGACTGTGCTCATGACCCCTTGCTCTCTCACTTCCTAAGGGATGCTACTCCTTTAATTATCACCTTCAAGCCCTTCTCCTCTTGTCACCATCCCCTCCATTCCAGTGTCCCCTGTCCTCGGAGGCCCTTCCATTAGGCAAATTGGTACAGTAATTCTCGAGAGCAGTTTGGCAAATCCAGCGAAAGAAAAAGCATGTATACTTTCTGACCCAGAAATTTCACTTCTAGAAAATTTATATTTAGATATACTTGCACTAGTTCATAAGGATAAATATACGAAGATGCTCATTGCAGCACTGCTGGTGGGAGCAAAAATAGAGCAGCCATCAATAGGGCACTAGTTAAATAAATCACAGTACAATAGAAAAGCATGTTGGCAATAAATTGTTAAGCGAAAAAATACTTGAAGACCAATGCAATTACAAATAACAACAAATTGTGCATATTTGGATGGATATGTGTTTTTTAATTCTATGTATATTGTACAACTGCAGGGGGTGCCATTCATATCGTATTCTTGTTTTGTAAGTGAATGTTGGACCCTGGAGCTGTACCACTATCAATGTGTGTGTGTGTGTGTGTGTGTGTGTGTGTGTGTGTGCATGACATGCTCCTAGGCACACACTGTGTGTGAATTTATCCTAACACACAAACTCTATGGTGAGTATTAATCCATCTCTTCCATTAGCCTATAAACTGCATGAGATTATTCATCTTATTTTAAGATTATTCATCTTATCCTCAGCCCTCAGCACAGAGCCTGGCACACCAATTCACGGTGTTTGGATGAATATTGGTGTGAGCATTCCCTGGGCCTAGGGTGTATCAATTACTGATCATTTGCATTGATCTCAGAACCAGACATGTCCTAGGGAGAGAAAAGAAACATTTTTTTTTTAAATGTTTTATTTATTTCTAGGAGAGAGAGACAGCGTGAGCAGGGGAGGGTCAGAGAGAGAGGGAGTCACAGACTGAAACAGGCTCCAGGCTCCAAGCTGGCAGTCAGCACAGAGCCCGACGCGGGGCTCGAACCCACAAACCGCGAGATCATGACCTAAGCGAAAGTCGGACGCTTAACCGACTAAGCCACCCAGGCGCCCCGAAAAGAAACATTTAGCATGTGATTTCTAGGCTTTTACACACACACACACACACACACACACACACACACACACACACACACCGTGTTCNAAAGAAACATTTAGCATGTGATTTCTAGGCTTTTACACACACACACACACACACACACACACACACACACACACACACACACCGTGTTCCAGGCTCAAACTACATTTGGAAATGCTGAATTAAACAAAGATAAACCACCAGTTCCGCTGTAGAGCATCTCTGAGATTTTAATATACATTGATATTCTCCAAGAGGTAGATACATCATGAGCATGATCTGAATTTTGCTGACCATGAAGCAGTTTTCGGGAATATTTATTTACATTGATGTTCAGAGGATCCTCAATTTGTAACATGTTGCACTAGAAGAATCATCACAAGTAAATAGAAGTAAATAAATCCTGGATGAAAGAGGAATCCCAAGACAGGGTCAGACAGTCTCCTGGAGAATGAGAGTCATTCTAAGTCTCTTAGCTAAGATCATGTGATATCCCAACTGGATGGCTGGCACTGGAGGGAAGGGAAGGGAAAAGGATTGGCCAGTGCAACAAGGGAGAGCAGAGCATGCTTGGTGGTGTGGCAATGTGGCAGCAACCCATCTCCCCCAACTGGGGCTTCTGGGGATCTGGCAGAGCTGTCGGTGAACATCCCAGAGAGAAGGGAATTGGGATCAGCAGATTTCTGGGTTCTATTTGAAAAGTTTCTGATTTAGTAGGCAGAGCCCACAAACCATAGAGTTTGTAAACTCACCCAATGTATTTTGATGAGCTGAATTTTGAACTGGCCCATATCTTGGCATTGCCCCTTCTACTTGACACTATCCTTTTTTCCAGGTAGAATATGATCAGTGGACTAACAGGGATAGAGGCCAGATCACGTGAGTGAGGGGTGAGAGGTAAAAGCAAGGTGGAGAATTAGAACAAGTGTAGGCAATTTTTTTTTCAAGAAGTTTGAGGGAAATTTGAACATATCACCCTTTTTTAAAAAAGATAAGTGACTTTAGAATGTTTATGATTAGCGGAAGAAGAGACTGAAGAATAATAGAGGAGGTGCAATTGATGGAAGGAGGTGATAGGAGGTGAGAGAGGGTGGCAGGGAATAGATGTCCACACACATGTGGCAGGTGGTCCTTGGACAGGCAGAGGGACCCCTCTTCCCCTATGATGGGAAGGGAGGAGAAAAAATGAACATGAACACAGAAAAGGTGACAGAAGGATGGGCAGGAAGTTGAAGAAGTTTCTTCTTGGAGCCTTTGTTTTATTTGTGAAGGAGGAAGTGATGTGTTTTTCAGAAGAGTGGATAGGGCTTGAAACAGTCATGGTGGAGAATGTGAGGGGACCTGACCACTAGAATAATCCATGAGCCACATGGAGGGCCCACTGGGGTTGAAGGTTGTGAGTGTGTGAGGTCACTTACCCATGCTCTGTCTCCATATAGGATTTTCTCTCAGAGTGTTCCACATCCTGAAGTGGGAACAGCAGTGGTAAACAGCTATAGTGCAGGGTGTCAAAGAGAGGAGCACTCCGTGTCAGCTCCCAAAGGTAGAGTGTTCTCGAAGGTGATAAGATGATGGCTGAGGCCATAGGAGTGAAGATAGAGAGGGAAGAAAGTCACTGGAGTTGAAGTTGAGGCAACATGAGGTGAAAATGTTCGCTGGTCATCCACAGGTCATCTTAGTGTCCTCGGGACAGATAAAGACTTAACAAGCTGCTGAGGTACTCAGGAAGTGTGGCGATGATCAGAAGGAAAGCAGATGATGGCAACTAGGAGAGACTGGAGGCGAGATTTTTACACAGCTCTTAAGGGTTTGTGATATGAAGGTCTCCCAATAGTCTGTTCAGGTGAAATATGTCAGTGTTCCTCTCAGGGGTCCTCAAGGACCTCCCCATTCTCCCAAGTGTACATGCGCACGCGTGCGCGCGTGTGCGCGCGCGCACACACACACACACACACACACACACCTTGCTCCGACAAGAATGGGTCCTCCTCTCTGTTTTAAATACCGAAATTCCCCCCATAAGACTTATTTTACAAAGGTTTTTGTGAGAAAAAAAAATGAATACCACTGATGAGGACCAGCCCTTACTAACCCAACAACGAGCCCAAGACTGTCTAGTAAGTTGATGGATGTGGCCACGGCTGCATCCCACTACAGTACGATACGGTGTGCACTCTCCCTTAAGATGCCCCTAGGGCTACTGCTCATTGATGAGGCACCCTTGTTAGGGCTGATGAGTTGGGTGCTGTTGAGGTCCAGCAGAGCCTAGAACCCGGGGGGCGTCAGGGGTGGAGCAGTGGCCATAGCGGGGCCATGAAATTCCTGGACACTTGTTTGGGACAGGGTGGAGAGGATGAGAAAGAGAAATGAGGACTGTGGGCTCGGAGAGGGCAGGTTCTGGTCAATTACAGCCTAGCTAGGGAGGCCAGCTTAGTAAGCAGGCAGTAAAGGTTGAGTTCCCTCTGCCTCTCCTATGCAGGACCTTAAATCATGGGGGAGTTTATGGGTCCTGTTTATGTAGAGACTCTTTTTATAAGCTATTCAGAACAGGGGTGGGAGGGTGAAATAGGGAGAGAAAAATTCCCTTTGAATTTCCATTGCTTTCAGAATCAGCAGTTTAATGAGTCATGCATTCTGAATCCTTGCTTTGTCTACACGTTTTCATTTCAAAATACTAAAAAACAATTTGTTTGGAACACGGACTATTTTTAGTTCATATATCAAGAGTGCACATCCATTTCTCCCCATATTAGAAAAGCTTCCTTCAGACCAGGTTGAGGCAGCACCATAGTGGTTGGGTTGTTTACTGAGCTGTACTTTGTGGAAGCCACCTGGACATCTCTCTGTTTCCTGGGGGCTCCTTTCAGCTGGCAATCTGGGCCTACCGATAATCCATGAGTCAGCTCTAGAACTGGCCCAAAGACCCCAGATCCCATCGTCTGGGTAAAAGGGGAAAAACATCCCCTCACCCCTCCAGGCTGAGGAATCAGCACCTTAGCAGGCTAGAGACAAGTCATGTCTTCATGCTGGATGCCCTTGCAAGACTCGAAGAAATGAAGTGGAAGTGAAGGAGGTCCCCATGTATAGGCCATCTTCCTCAGGTATGTCAAGAGAAAGCCCACCCGCACCTTGGCAAAGACAGGGATAGATAGTCTGCAGAATTCTGCTGTGAGTCTCAGGTGGAGATTTGGGAGGAAGGCTGGGTGTACCCTACTTCTTCAGTCCCTGCCCTCTGCATAGGGTCTCTCTCCACGCTGCACCCAACCAGTTTTATCTACCTCACTGCTTTTGTTCCCTCAGTGATAATTCTCCCCCTGGAGATCACCTTCTTTTAAACATCCCAGCTTAGAGCATTAATTGCAAGTACCTTACCAGTACTTAGTGGATAGCCAGCCAACTTCAAGAATGGGGTACAAACCCAATGTTCATAGCAGCACTCTCAACAATAGCCAAAACATGGAAAGAGCCTAAATGTCCATCAACGGATGAATGGATCAAGAAGATGAGGTTTATCTATACCATGGAATACTACATGGCAATGAGAAAGAATGAAATCTGGCCATGTGTAGCAACATGGATGGAACTTGAGGGTGTCATGCTTAGCAAAATAAGTCAGGCAAAGGACAGATAACATATGTTTGCACGTATAGGAGGATTAGGAGGAACTTAACTGAAGAACAAGGGGGAGAAGAAGGGGGGAAATGGTGGGGGAAAGGGAGAGAGGCAAACCATGAGAGACTCTTGAATGCTGACAGAAACTGAGGACTGATGGATGTGGGGGGCAGGGGGGATGGGCATGGAGGAGGACACTTGTGGGGATGAGCACTGGGTGTTATGTGGAAACTAATTTGACAATAAACTATTTGTAAAATAAATAAATAAATAAATAAAATAAAATGAGGAAAAAAAGAATGGGGTACAAAATCCAATTTCTCAAGGAACTGGGGTGATGAGGTACCCACTTCCCTGGTCATTGCCTTCCTCTCCCATCTGTGTGTTTATAGTGGAAGAAACCAGGTCCATGCCCTCTGACTCTCTTCCCCTGGATGCTGTTGATTTGATCAGGAGTGGACAACACTGAGCCTATTCCCGGAGAATTTGGAGTTCAGACCATGCTGATTCTCAGTTGAGGCTGGTTGCCAAATTGGCAGCTCTGCGACATGGATAATTTTCACATGGACAGAGAAACTGAGGAGATATAAACAGGCAGAGAGAAGCAGCTTTCTTGGGTTTTCTATATCCCCCTAGACCCTCGTTCCAGCCACCTTTGAGGCCTTGGATTCCATGAGGCAACCCCCACGCTCCTCACCCCTGCGTAAAGTCTTCCAAACATATTCCCCTTTTCATCTAGGGGAATGACCCTACCCGACTTCTGTTACTTGCAATCAAAATGGTACCAGGAAGGGAGAGAATGACCTGGGGCAGGAAGATGGGACACATTGAGGAGATGCCTCCCTACTTTATAATTTTGCCTACTTTGCCTGCCCCAGGCATAACCACGTGGGCCACCACACAACATGGCCCAATATTGTCCTCTCTGAAGGAGCTTCCCAGCTAAGGAACAAAGGACAGGGAGACAATGTGCTCCTCGAGACATCGCTGCTGGGGACTGATGTCAGGACATGTTCCCGGTGGGCTGCACTCCCGTCCCCTCCATGCCCAACCCTTGTGTTGAGACCCAGACAATCAAACCCCCCTCCCGTGGCCCCAACTCATCCTTCTTGTTTGTAGCTGTCTTCCTCTGCCTACTGCACAGGGAAATCTTTGAGAAGTGTGTGGCCGTGGCCCCTGAGGGGGAAGGAGTAAGTAAATATGGGTTTTTGTGATGCCAATGCGTGGTAGGAACAATCTAGGAGCCGTAGAGACCCTCGGTGTAGGGTCCACAAAGAAGTAATGCCAACCCCCCCGGGAGAAGCTGATGGTGCCGGAGAAGCAGATTCTTCCCACCCGGGCTACTGCTGGCCATGGAGACAGGTGACACTCATCTGTCTGGTTCATGCCCATCACAAATCTGGCCCCAAATCCAAAATTCCAACGCTTCAGGAGCAAATGAGAAAATATTTTTTAATGTGGGAATATGTTGAGCAAAATGGTCTTTCTGACTCCATCAGACTTCTTTGCTGCCTCCTGTACGGTATCATTATGTCCAGTAGGGTAGACCACTATCCTTTCCATCTTTGCCATTTGCCACAGCCCCCACAGCACATGCAGAAAGTGTTTCTCTGCCCCCGTGCTGACCTCCTTCCCTCCACGTGCCCCCTGCTTTCCCAGGGCAGGCACCCAGGATTTGAACACTTATCCCAGCCTGAGGAAAGGCCATCCAGGAGATTCACCCTTGGATTGGACCATTCTTCCTCTTGATGCTCCTCTCCTGGAAGGGGTGAGCTGGGACGGGGAGGCCTAGCCCAGGTCCATCCTCCCCCTCCCCCACCAGTCCACCCTCCTGAGCAGAGCCTCACTCCAAGTCTGCCCTTCAGCAACCATGCCCTTGGCCACGGGTCTCATCGGCCCCCAGCTTTGATTTCCCAAACAATAACTTGTGTCAGAGAAGGTTCTGGATTGAACCTGCAGTCTCGTCCACAGCCCCTGGGAGAAAGCACTAAAACTCAGGAGCTGCAGTCACCAGAAATATTCCCACTTCCTTTTTTCCCCTGCAGCCCAACCATAAACTCAGGGCCCACACCATCAACATAAACTTCCAGGCCCTCCTGGCAGCTGGTGGCAGAGGTGGCTAGCAGGGCCCATTCCCAACAGCCTGAGGGAGACCATTTGTGAACATATCCGATTATATGACTCACCACAGCCCAACTCCTTGATGCCAGCGTCACATAGATCACCATTTCCCTCTGCACAAAACCACCCGAGTTGAAATCCCTCTTGAGTTTTTACAGCCTCGAATATCTCCAAGGGAACGAAAGAGAGCAGGCCTGAACCCGGGAAGCCTGTGGCTCGGAGCGCACAAGACCCCTCCCACTGAACTGACCTTCTCACCTGGAAGCAAGGAGAGGTAGGCAGGCAGGCCAGAGGTTGTGAATGTAAGTGTTGGATTCGGAGAGATTTGGGCAGGAATCCTGGGTTTACCTTTGCCTGTGCTGTCTGGAGCAAGTTGAATGTCTGTCTTTTCTCCCGTAAAAATGGGGTTAATAACACACCTCTGGGGTTATCGGGAGGCTCCACTGAGATTGTCTTTGCCAAGATCCCCGGCAGTCACATGGTACACACTCTGTAAATGACTCCGACAAGCAGCCCCTAACCTAATCAGCAGCTGTCGGGGCCAGTTTGCAAACCCACCCCCTCGCTCTGTCCACACATCTGGGAAACAGCCCATGGAAACCCATCAGGCTCAAGAGGTACTGTGAGGTCCCTGTACCCAGCTGGGACAGCCATCCTCTCCCCCACCCACAGGACACTCAGACACTCAGCAGCTCCCAGCCCCGCCCCCGCACCACCCCCTACCTGAGGGCTGAAAACAATCAAGTCCTGAGCAAACACTCGAGAAAGCGCTTTCTCCGGGGGGTTTGGGGGGAGAAGACTTGCCAAGTGGGGAAGTCGGGGGCCTGGCTCCTCGGCGGCTCCTCTCCCCCTCCGGGGGCTCCTCCGCCCCCCTTTTCCTCATTCTCAGGCTTCCCCTCTCCAGGTTGCTCGGGCAGCCGCATCGGAGGTCCAGGGCGATGTTCTCAGGGAGATTTGCGAGCACATCAAGGGAACGTCAACGGAGACGCACACCGGCTGCAAGAAGTTGACAGAAACTTACTGCCCGCCCGGTGCTGCCTGGTTATTTACTCTGACTCAGTCGCGTAAATAATTTACACCCTCCCTCCCGTGTTTCAACAGGACAATGGTAGCAACACAATCCTGGCACAAGAAATATAATTACGGTTGTGACAGATGTTTCGTTATTAATAAGACCTCCATGTCACCAGAGGGTATTACACAACAAACCAATAATGTGCCTTTGGAAGCAACCTCTGGAATATGTACAGGTACTTTTCCGTTCACACCCCCGGGGGCTCTGCCGAAGTACCCAGCTATAGCGGTCAACGGGATTGCAACTTGCAAGAGAGCTCAGCGCCTTGCCAGCATAATTTGCTGCCTGGCTGTTGACCTCAGCAGAGCCACAGAAACAAAGTGGGGGCCAGAGTTAGAAATGGCCGTCTCAGGGAGAGGACCCTTGCCAAGCCTCCTAGCTCGTGTCGCCGCTAGACATCCCAGGGCAATGGTCACCCCGTCTTCCACAGACAAAACTGAGAGCATCCAAGACTAGTTCTCCTTCACCAGCTTCCGCAGAGCCCGCTGGGTTCCCTTAACCCCTTAACATCACCGTCTCTCTTTCTCTCTCTGACGTCTGGTTAACCCCTTCTTGTCCTTTGCGACGGGCTTGGGTTAAGGTACGCCTCATCTGTGCCCACTTCTGCTGTTGCTCATAGCCTCTGCCCCACTTTCCGGCAGCACCGCCTTGAGGGAAGCTCCAGGCAGGGAGTAATTCACATGCACACTGTGTCATGTGGGCCCAGGCGGGGACAACCTTAAAATAACTGGTGTGCGATAAGTGCTTATTGAGCTAACACTTAATCAATACTGGTCCTCTTTGGTTCCATACTGGAGTTCAAAGGAAAGGAAAATAAAACAGAGTCTCAAGAGATGCAAAGGACAGAGAGTTCAGCTGCAAGGGTCTTGGCGATGAACCAAAATGAGCCCCGGTCACCCTGCAGCGAGTCCTTGTCTGAGAAAGCTGGCCCCCGGGGGTGTCTGCACGTTGCAGTCAGCAGTCGCCTCTCCTGGGAACAGGCAGATGGGTCACCAGTCCTCACTCTGGGCCCCTGCTCACCGCCTCCTGGCGAAAGGCTCCCAGCTCTACTTCCAGCCTTCTGATTCTGATGAGACGTCTATTTCCACATCTGGGAAGCACTGCCCTGCAGAAGTCAGCTCACAGGGGATAAGGCTCAGGAAATGCTTCCAGGGAACACAAAGCCTTGGGGCACCTGGGTGGCTCAGTCGGTTAAGTATCTAACCTCGGCCCGGGTCATGATCTCGCGATTCAGGAGTTCGAGCCCCACATTGGGCTCTGGGCTGACAGCTCAGAGCCTGGAGCCTGCTTTGGATTCTGGCTGGCTGTCTCTCTGTCTCTCTCTCTGCCCCTCCCACACTCACACATTGTCTCTCTGTCTCAAAAATAAATAAACATTAAAAAAAATTTTAGGAAATCTAAAGCCTTAAAGAGGTGTGAGTGCATGTTATCAGCATTATAAACTCTGGCTGTAAATCTGTATGCATGGTAGGCATGGAATGTCAGCCCCATCCCAGCTCTGATGAGACGGGCTCAGCCCTGTGCATAATGTGCACCAGTTTAGAAGGAGTGAATGGCAGACATACAGACTGTGTGCTTGTAACTTAACACCTAACCAGAAACCCTCATCACCTAGGTCAGGGCCGGGCCAGGTGATGTCTGGGTGCTCCTGAGCTGAAAGATCTTTGGTTCTCTGAGGGCCATGGCACAGACTTGGACTCTCCCCACCCCAAAAAAACAGGGGTTCTATTTCCTGTGACTGGGCTGAAAATTTCCAAAGGTTGGGGCCACAAGGACACCCCCTAAAGAGCAAGCTCCCCAAAGGCACAAGCCTTATCTCACCAAACAGAACAGGTAAGACACATCCATGCAAACTTACTTGTCTCCAGGCACACATGTACACACACACACACACACACACACACACACACTCACAGATGGGTCTTCAAACACTCACAGCCTATGTGTGACTTACACTCACATCCAGCCCCGACCCTCAGACATACAGCCACACAGCTGCACACACTGTCCCCATCAACCCAAGCATCCTCACACAGGTATGCACACAACCCATGTCCACATGCACTGTGACACCTGCTTACCCACACGGGCTGTGCACACATCTGCACTCTTGTCGTCATCTCTCATTACCATGTTAAGTTAAAAAGGAAAAACAAGTTTCCTGTGTCATTATAGTAGAAATACCAAGCAGAAAAAGAGTCTCATTTTATTTTCAGATAGGCTTTTAGTTGCCATGACAGGCTTAGCACCATGAAAGTTGTGATTGGTAGGGCATCTGGGTGGCTCAGTTGGTTGAGCATCTGACTGGCTCAGGTCATGATCTCACAGTTAGTTCCATGGGTTTGAGCCCCACATCGGGCTCTGTGCTGACAGCTTAGAGCCTGGAGCCTGCTTCGGATTCTGTGTTTCCCTCTCTCTCTGCCCCTCCCCTGCTCATGCTCTGTCTCTCGAAAAATGAATAGATATTTAAAACAAATTTTTTTTAAGTTGTGATTGGTGGCAAACATGAATTTCAAAAGAGAGTACTTAGGTCCCCATATACAAGAACCTCTGAATATGTTTGTTGAGTCTCCTCCTTCATCATTCCCCTCCAGGCAGAGTAGACACCATGGTGGGGGCACCCCCCCCCCCAGCCCAACCAGTGCTGGTCTGGCTGCCAAGACAGCACGGGGGCCTGCCAGGAGCTCTCCGCTAAGGATGTCCAAGCTGATGGTCACAGGGGCATTAGAACCCAATCCACTTAATTACTTGGAACTTGCTCCTAGCTCACCAGGAGCATGCCACTGGGGCTGCCGCTTCCCCCTAAGGAACGACTGCGCCTGCTCAGCTGGCCTCTGGCACGCTTCCCAGCGGCACTCGTGATGTTTCAGGGAAACACAAAGCCAGGGGCTGGTCCCTTGGCCAAAAGGGAACTTGGCTCTTCCAGCTGGAATTCATCTCCCCAGAATGCTCCTCCCCAGGTCAAGGCTGGCCTGACACACAATGGGGGCTACCAAGGAGCCCTCCACAGGCTGGGACTGATGGCCCAAGGCCATCTAATGAGGTACACCAAGTCAGCATGTGGATAGAAGATGGACCTGCATCTTGCCGTTTCACTAGGCGCTTCTTGAAGACAAGAGCCATGGTACACATACCTGCCAAGTCCCCTTATGTACCTTGAGATCCATAGTAAATACCTGCTGAAAATAACTCTTTGTCCCCAAATTAACTGCTTACTTCATTTCCTCATGAGAATCCTAAGGGCAATTAATTTCTAGAATTTCTCCTTCATGCCCATTTGCCAGTTGTCTTCATTATCATCTGAAAGGTCAGCCAGGAGCTGGTTTCTGAGCCCACGTTTTGAAGTTAGAGCTTTGGGCTAATTCCTAGACCCACATTAGTGTTCTCTTTAGCTTTTCATTTTGACAAATGACCCAGCTCCTTTCTTTAACATCTAAAATGTTCCTTGAGCACTGACCATCCACTGCGAGGCACCCCAGGCCACTCAACATGTTCCATCTGCTTCATCTCTTTTACCAACCCATAATATACAGAGATTGGGGGTGGTGATGTGTTTCAGAGCATGGATAATTGAATCAGACTATGCAGTTCAAATCCCGACTTTGCCAGTTAGGACGAGTTACTTAACTTCTCTGTGCAGTTCCCTCATCTGCAAATGGGTCTTATAATAATGGCACCTACATTTTAGGATCATTGTAAAGTCCTTGGCACAGAGTAAGTACTACATATGCTAGCTATCATCATTAATTCCTTTCTTCTGCACCTAACAGGCAGTGGCTGGACACCCACTCCATTCAGCTGGGCGCTGGGCTGACCCTATAGGAGGATAGGGACTGGGGTGGCACAGAAGTGACATCAGACACAGCCCCACAGAACCCAGAATCAAGATGGGGACACAGACACAAAACATAGCCCAAGAAGGAGGCTGCTCTTGCTTCCTCAGTTCAGAGAGTCAGTTCGTCCTAAGGAGTGTCCGAGAGGGGAGGTTTCGATTCTTCCCTTCAGTCCCACCATTTAAGAACACAATGGATCCCTGCCGGCCTCTGAGGAGGGGAGAGGTAGGGACGCAGTCTTCACGAACTGGCCAACCTCATCATTCCAGCATCCATGTCTCTGAGCAGCCACTGGGTACACGGGTCACAGGCAAACTCAGTCCCTGATGGATTTTTGCCCATTTTAGAGTGTCTAAAAGTACAATCACTGTGGGAGCAAGGTGTGGCTGAAAATCTAACGTTTACAGCTAGATAAAAAAATGCACAAGCTTGCATTTTTTTGGCATAAATAACTCAGAAATATGAGGTGGGTGAACCCCAAGTACTGCCCAGGCTGATTATTCAGACTAAGACCCACTTCAAGTGTTCACCGAGAATGTTCCCACCATTCTTACCACTTTGGGCATCAGGTTAGAGCCCTTTGTGTCTCGTAGCCCCTGCTACATTTTACAGTCGGTGATAGACACGTTATCATCACACTGTATCCTCTGTAATGCTTAACAAGAGTTTTGCGGGGCGCCTGGGTGGCTTAGTCGGTTAAGCGTCCGACTTTCACTTAGGTCATGATCTCGCGGTTCGTGGGTTCGAGCCCCGCGTCGGGCTCTGTGCTGACTGCCAGCTCAGAGCCTGGAGCCTATTTCAGAGTCTGTGACTCCCTCTCTCTCTGACCCTCCCCTGCTCACGCTGTCTCTCTCTCTCTCTCTCCTAGAAATAAATAAAAATATTAAAAAAAAAAACAAGAGTTTTGCAGGTCCATCTTTTCTCTCAAAATCCTCCACATGTGGGTCATCAAATCGATCCACAAATAAAATTTATTTTTGTTATAATGGAATATAATTCTAATTCTTTGTTCATCACCTCTTTTGCTTACTACTTTTTAGCATGTTTCAAGTATATATTTTAGCATATTTCACATATTACACATTAGCATTAATTATAGTCATCTTGCTGGACCTTAGGTCTTCAGAACAGACTCATCTTGACTACAATTTTGTAAGCTCTGACCAATGTCTCCCCTTTTCCCCCACCTCCAGCCCCTGGAAACCACCATTCTATTATCTGTTACTTTTTTTTTTTTTAGATTCCACATATAAGGGAAGTGGTGCATTATTTGTCATTCTGTATCTGGCTTATTTCACTTAGCATAATATCCTCCAGTTTCATCCATGTTGTAGCAAATGGCAGGATTTCCTTCTTTTTGGGGCTGATTAATATCACATTGGAATATTAACAACTAAGTGTCTGTCCATCAATAGAGAAATCAATGAAGAAAATATGATATATATGTGATTACTCATTCATTTTCTTCATTGATTTCTCTATTGATGGACACTTAGGTTGTTTCCATACCTTGGCTACCATGAATAATGCTGCACTGAACATGAGAGTACAGATATCTCTTTGATAGTGATTTTATTTTCTTGGGATATATACCCAGAAGTGTAATTATTGGATCTCATGGAAATTCTGTTTTTAATTGTTTGAGGAAACTCCATAACGTTTTCTACAGTGGTTGTACCAATTGACACTCTCACCAACAGTGCCCAAGCGTTCCCTTCAATATAATTCTGTCTGGAAGTTACCTTTGGACACAATATTGAGTGGGATGGGTCATGCCATGCGGTATTTAGTGAGGTCCAGCTTGCTGAGAGCGAGAAGTCAGAGGTAAAGTGTGAGGTCCAGGAAGCCCCAAAGCTAAGTCTTGCATTTACCGGAACACGTCAGCACTGGAGCTCCTTCTATAGGATAGATGTTGTCAAAGAAGAAAACACTCTTCCCAAAGTGCTGATGAGCAATAAATTCTGACCGTTGTGCTTAAATGCTCCCTTAAATGGAACCTAAAAGTGAAATTCATTTCCCCCCATTTCTACCCCCAATCACTTAGGATATATAATAATAGCATGCATACCCAGGCAAAGCCAAGATTCTAATCCAAGTCTAAAAACTGTAACTAGTTCCTCAAAAGCACCTGCAAAATAATTCTGCAAGTGCCACTTCTCAGGAGTCTTAATGTCCCTTCATGTCCTGGCTCAGAGTCACATAAGCAAAATATCCTAAATCCTGGTTCCTCAAAATGAAAACCAAGAAGTATCAATGGCTCTGAGCAATTAAATTGAAGATTGAAAGTCACAACACAATAGGAAACTGGATATTTCCTTAACATAGATACATATACATCCCCATCAGTTCAAAAGTCAGCATCTAGCCTCTTACTTTTGAGGAAACACCAGAGACTTAATGGCTAAAATCAAGATAAAGTCTCTATCAACACTACTATTCAGTGTATTGTTACTGTCTCTGCTATTACCACTGTATTATAGGCATTAACCAACATGATTAGACAAACAATTAGAGCCATAAGATCAGAAAGGAAGAAACAAAATAAAACCATCTCTCCTTGGAGGTAATATAATTATATATCTAGAAACCCAGAAGAATCCATGAAAAACCTACTACAAATAATAAGAGAATTTAATAAACTTTCTAGATACAAGATTAACACATAGAATTCATTAGACTTCGTATATAGAAACAATACTCAGAAGAAACAACACATACGCAGAGCCTGCTTACAATAGCAAAAATAAATAAATTAGAATTTTCACATATTTAAAAGTTCTATCAAAAGGAAAAGTAAAGCAGTTCCTAAAAATAGAAGATAAACTAAAACATGCAGACACAACTGTATTTCAGGTAGAGGCTTAGCTTTGAAGAGAAGAATTTTTTTAATCCTTTAAAACTTCATATTTTGACTGCACATCCCAAGTGAGATAGAGCCTAAGGAAGACATTGTAAATAAATTAGTGTTATTAGGAATCAAGATTTGCTGTAGTGCAGAAAAGAGATATAACTATAAAATTTTAAAGTGAAATAAGAACCCTAAAATTTAATTTGCATAATAATATTAGTATGAATTTGGGGGTTATTTTTGTCTTTCAGGAATATGTATATCCCAGGGCATCTGGGTGGCTCAGTCAGTTAAGCATCCAACTTCGTCTCAGGTTGCGATCTCGGGGTTCAAGAGTTCAAGCCCCACATCAGGCTCTCTCCTGTCAGTGTGGAGTCTGCTTCAGATCATCTGTCTCCCTCTCTCTGCCCCTCCTCTGCTCATTCTCTCCCTCTCAAAAATAAAAAAAAAATTTTTTTTAAAAAGAATATGCATGTCCTGGTTCTGTACTAAAAAGCCTTAACAGTAATAAAGCCAGCAGCAATGAGCACCCCTGGCACTCATACTGTCTCTAAATACCATTTTCAGCTACAAGTAGTCAGCTCCATGGGAGGAAATATAAAAGTCAGCCTGGGACTTTCAGGCCTGAATACAGATAAGCTCCCAAATATGTCATGTGACAGAGGAGCCAACCTGAAGTCAGGTCCAATGGCCAGATACAGAATAATCCATGACTCTGAAAAATGATATGAATGTAGCAGCTAAGGCCCCAACTACTCACTTCTTTTTTAAATGAAATGATAAGTGAAAGGAAGCAATCAAGCAATTTACCCCACCTTTCTATATAGACTGTTGATGAGAAAAATTCTGCAAGTAAATTAAGAAGGAATGTTAGACTTAGAACAACCCCACTTTGCCACCTGTAATGATATAATAGATCGAAGTAATGATCACCAATGGCTACTAAAATCATAACATGTAACGTTGATAGAGAACTTGGCCAGGAGGAGTCAGGCTTGATAGAACCTCAATCTTAACATCAACAAAGTGAGACAACCAGATATTAAGCGCCTTCTGATGTGAAGCAATAGGAAGCACACAGCATAATCTTAAAGTGTTCTTTACATAGAGATAGAATATGAATTGGGGCGCCTGGGTGGCTCAGTCACTTGAGCGTCCGACTTCAGCTCAGGTCATGATCTCACAGTTCATGAGCTCGAATCCCATATCAGGCTCTCTGCCGTCAGCGCAGAGCCTGATTTGAGTCCTCTGTCTTCCTCTCTCTCTCTGCCCCTCCCCTGCTCATTCCCTCTCTCTCAAAAATGAATAACCATTTTAAAAAAAGAATAGAATATGAATACAATTGGGCCCTCAGATATAAATACAGGGTCATAGGAGCATAAAGAAATATGTTAAACAACACGTGAGAATAGAGTAAGACAAAACCAGAATACAGTTAAGTCCTACAGGACAAACTATATGCTTTCTGTAACAAATAAATGGTATGGGAAGAAAAGGAGGGCAACCACTATGGATGAAAAGATACTTAAAAGAACTATCGGGGCGCCTGGGTGGCTTAGTCGGTTAAGCGTCTGACTTTCACTTAGGTCATGATCTCGCGGTTCGTGGGTTCGAGCCCCGCGTCGGGCTCTGTGCTGACTGCCAGCTCAGAGCCTGGAGCCTGTTTCAGTCTGTGACTCCCTCTCTCTCTGACCCTCCCCTGCTCACGCTGTCTCTCTCTCTCTCTCTCTCTCTCTCTCCTAGAAATAAATAAAAACATTAAAAAAAAAGAACTATCAATTGTGACACACGTATCTTATTTGGATCTTGATTTGAATCAACTACATAGTTGAGGCAACACGGAAAATCGAACACGGGAAAGATATTGAATAATTATTGTTAATTCTGTTAAGAGTGATAATAATATTTTAGTTACATTAAATGAAAGGCATCTGTAAATATTAGAAATACATGATGAAGTATTTAGGTGCGAAATTATATACCATATCAGGAAAAACAAGATTAAAAGATATCCGTCATCAGAGTTTGTGCTTCATACATCTAGTTCCATTACACTAGTCTCTAGTTTTGTAATTTTTGAAAAATTTGAAAATTTCTATAGTAAGAAGTTTTTTGAATGGTTAGAAGCAAGATGTGGTAAGTATAGATCTTCACACCTTATCTTTGTGTAAATTAAGGGGGGAAAGTACGGTCTGGACACATACAGTCAGTTTTGCATTCGAGTGGGTTTGACATTCACTAGTGTTTTCTGAGTGAAGTAGATGCGGAAGCCAGGTTAGAAACGAGGGTACGGGCAGGGGCCTTTTCTTAGCTTCCCTGGGCTGAGTAAGATGGCATAATAGAATTTCCGCTACCCTTGCTATGATCTTTGGCACGGTAAGTAGGTCTGTCCCTGCAAATATGCTCAGGACTTGGCATTAGTGGACACGTAGTAAATGTTTGTTGAATGAATGTCGGATGCTCTTAAGTCAACTATCTATAGGATGTGCTATGAGCCATTCCAAACAACCTGCCCTCACTCAGAACTTTCTCTCTCACTTACAAGCCTGTCACAATGGCTAGAATTTCCACAATTACAGACACTCCTTTGGTCCATGACCTTGTTACAGGAATTGTTCTCAACTGTAGAGTGTCTGTGAAGGTGTGTATTGTGATTTGTTGTAAGGTAAGTGGCAAGTAAGCTGTTACTAATAATAGTAAGCAAATATTTAAAAAAAATTTTAAGTGTTTACTTATTTCAGAGAGAGAGAGAGACAGCATGAGCAGGGGAGGGGCAGAGAGAGAAGGAGATACAGAATCCGAAGCAGGCTCCAGGCTCTCAACTGTCAACACAGAGCCCAATGCGAGGCTCGAACCCACGAAGTGTGAGATCGTGGCCTGAGCCAAAGTCACTTAACCCACTGAGCCACCCAGGCACCCCAAGAAAGCAAATTTAAGAGAAGAGAATCATTAGTCTTACTTCATAGTACAAGGATATTAGCATAAGCAGGGGGGCCTGCATGGAACATAGCAAGAAAAGAGGGAACATCTGCTGTCTCAGTTTGGTCTTCAAAGGTCCCAGTGGGTTCAGCCCAGCAGGACTTGGTGTGCAGCCCCAGCCTGCAGGGTGCAATTAGCTCTGCTGCGACCCCTCACTGACTGCCACCACGTCCCACTGGCTGTGCTGGCACAGGAGGCAGCAGCGGGCTTCCTTTACTCCGACCCCCTCATAATCAACACCAAATCATACCAAACCTAATCAGTTCCAAGACTCTTAACTATTTTTGTGTTCAACATTTGTGAAATCAGGGTGACTGTTACAATCATTGACATCTAACTTGGGTGAAATACCTAGTAATAGTTGACATGAATGAAATACTCCATACCAAGCATGGAGTTCTAGAAATTTACATGAATTTATTACTTAATCCTCATGATAACCCTGTGAGGCAGGTCCTAATGTTAATACTATCTCCTCTTTAGAGGTGGAGAAACTGAGGCACAAGGCACTGATCTGGTGAGTGGTGGAAGTAGGAACGTGCATGCTGTGTTCCCAAATATGGCTCCTCTCCCGCGCTCCCCGCTAGGGCCCACTAAGCTTCTGCAAAGAGGCTGCAGTTGTGCCCGGCTGGTCCCCTCCTGCCCAGCCCTTGGGGACCCCCCAGAACGTCTTGGCAGGGTCCCTCTGGCAAAGTCATCCAAGCCTCTCTCTTTCCCTAGTGTGCATACAAATGCTGTCACTCCCGCATGTGCCATGGCCCGAGCGGGGCTGGCAAACATGGCACCCTACCATGGCGGGGGCTTTGGGGGCCATGAGCACTCTTTGTTTTCCGGTGCCCCGGATTCGGTCAGGAACCCTGGTTCGCAGCCTCCTCTCCCACCTCCCCTCCCTGGGGTGAAGCCCCGCCTCCAGCACACCCACTCTCCTGGCTGAGACTCTTGCCCAGACAATGAAAGGTACCCAAGACAGCTCCCAGATATGGACCCAGAATGCTGACTGCCACCTGGACCCCACTCACCCTGGCCCACCGGGGCGCGGCCGGGCCTGCATGCCCTTTGAGTGTCTGTGTCCATCCAGGGACAGCCATTGGATGAACTGACCCCCAGGCCCTGTCCTACCCCCATTTCTGTCCCATTGCACTTGTTTTGGGAGAAACGAACTGGGACATCCAGTCAGTCAGAGAAAGACAAACACCATATGATTTTACGCATATGTGCAATCTAGGAAATAAAACAAATAAGCAAAAGTCGGGGAGGGAAAGAGAGAAAAACCAAAACCACAGACTCTTAACTATAGACCACACTGCGATGGTTACCAGCGGGGAGGTGGGTGGGGGGATGGGTGAAATAGGGGATGGGGATTAAGGAGGGCACCTGTCGTGATGACCACCGGGTAACATGTGGAAGTGTTAAATCACCATATGATACACCTGAAATGAATATAACACTCTATGTTAAATAACTAGAATTTAAATTAAAACTTAAAAAAAATACTTCACATTCCAAGTCAAGCCCCAGGCCTTGGACAAAGTTCTCTATCCCCAGTCTCAGGAAGTTTCCAGAACCTGTCAACCCATAGGACAGAGAAATCCCCAATACACCCAGCTCTTCCTGGAGGACCCTTCCACCCTCCCTCTAAAAAGAAGCTCCTAGGGGCACCTGCGTGGCTCAGTCAGTTAAGCATCCCACTTTGGCTCAGGTCATGATCTCACGGTTTGTGGGTTCAAGCCCCACGTTGGGCTCTGTGCTGACAGCTCAGAGCCTGGAGCCTGCTTTGGATTCTGTGTCTCCCCCTCTCTCTGCCGCTCCCCTGCTAATGCTCTGTCTCTCTCTGTCTCTCAATAATAAATTTAAAAAACGTTAAAAAATTAAAAATAAAAAGAAGCAGCTCCCAGACAATGGAGGCCATAGCCCCCAGCCAGGCTTTCTTATAGGACACTATTCATCCATCTGCCTCCCTGATAGGGACGCCTGGGTGGCTCAGTCGGTTAAGCATCCATCTGCCTCCCGGCCATGGCTGGCCCTGCTCGGCCAGCTCCCTGAGAATGTTCCAGAAGGCCGTGCAGGCTGGCACCTAGAACCTACTTGGACAAGATCAGTCCCACCTTCCGACCTGGGGTCCGCCTCATGCAGGGGTCAGACGTCAATACCCACTTTTTCACTGCTGGGCATCCTGGCGGAGGCTGCTGAAGCAAGTTCTGTCACTCACGCATAACACGTGGTCCTTCCTTCTGCTTCCACACTATCTCAGAGGCCTTCTCCCTTTAAGAGTCCCCAGTAGGGGCTCAGTCGATTTAGCGTCTGACTCTTGATTTCAGCTCAGGTCATGATCTCACGGTTTGTAGGATCGAGCCCCATGTTGGGCTCTGTGCTGACAGCGCATAGCCTGCTTGGGACTCTCTGTCTCTCCCCCTCTCTCTCTGCCCCTCCCCTGCTTGCACACACACTCTCTCTCAAGATAAATAAACTTTAAAAACAAATACGTTAAGAGATCCCTATTAAAATCAAAATACTCAGGAGGGCAACTAGACTTTGGCAGCTAATGACTGAATTCTCAGCTAACGCCATATCTTCTCATTGCCTTTGCCGGGTGGGAGCAGTGGGGTAGGAGGCTGATTCACATGCTGGGCTCAGACCGGAAGGGCCCAGGACCGGGAGACCCAGCAAGAGCCCCAGGTAGCTTGCGGTGGGACTAGGCCCGGATCGTCCACGTTGTGTGCACAGGGCCGGGTCCAACCAGGCCTTAAAATTATGTGCTAAAATCAAAACAACAATGTGCAGGGGCGCCTGGGTGGCTCAGACGGTTGAGCGTCCGACTTCGGCTCAGGTCATGATCTCACAGTCTGTGGGTTCGAGCCCTGCGTCGGGCTCTGTGCTGACAGCTCAGAGCCTGGAGCCTGTTTTAGATTCTGTGTCTCCTTCTCTCTCTGACCCTCCCCTGCTCACACTGTTTCTCTCTCTCTCTCTCTCTCAGAAATAAATAAAAAACATTAAAAAAAAAAAACCTGCAGAAGAGACCAACCTAGTAGTCTCTCCCCAGTTCACAACCAGGGAGATAAAAACAGAGAGGCTGAGTCACCTCCAAAGATCACACAGCTTCTCTCACAGGCCAGAGGCCCTCATGAGGCAAGACCAGGAGTTCTTGTGATGGGGTCTGGATGGGCCTCACTCCACCTTCCTCCACCCCATCCCCACCGCCACTCTCAAATACAGGAGCATAGAACTTTCTAGAAATATAGCAGAAGGGCAGAGTTTGGAAATGTCCAGTGCAAATTGCCAACGCGGATAAGCCCAGCAAATGTTTGAGAAAGGATGTCCTGAATTTTCCTTAAAGTCTCTCTCCCAGGAGCACTGAGAGGCAGGCGCTTGGGGCCAGGGGCCACGCGCCCTGCATCTCCATGTGTCTCCAGCCTTTGCAGTTCCCAGGTCTATCCCTCACTCAAGCATTTGTTCCCATTTTTGTGACATGACTGGATGGCCTGAGACCCCCACTGGTCGTTCAATTGCCCTTCTCGATGGTGGTCTTCTTGCCTCCAAACACATCCTGAAATCCAAGGATGCTCTGGGCTGGACGGTGTCCCCTCTGAATTCGCACGCTGCAGCTCTAACCCCCGTTGTGAGTGCATTTGGAGAGAAGGCCTTTAAAGAGGCAATTTAGGCTAAATGTGATCATAAGTGTTGAGCCCTAATCCTTCGGGACTGTAGCTTTATAAGAAGAAAAAACAACCACTCTCTCTCCCTCTCTTTCTCTTGCTCTCTTTCTGCCATGTGAGGACACAGTGAGGAGCCAGGACAAGCTCCCAGACCTGATCAGGCTCTACCCTGAGCCCAGACTTCCAGTCTCCGGAACGGTGGGAAAATCAGTGTGTGTTGATTAAGCCCCCCAGTCAGCGGTATTTTGTCATGCAGCCAGAGCTGACAAGGTTTGCACCCTTCTCGTGGCTTGGCACTAAAGTCTAATTCATACTAGCGCGGGATCCACTGCTACTGCATTGGTATTGGCTTCTTATTATAAAGCAGCGAGTGGTGACCTCAATGCCTATAGGGACTGGGTGGGAACATAAAGATACAAAAAAGCCACATGTCCAGTAAGAGGGTGGTAGGAGACCATGATGTTTAAAGAGGGACTGGAAACACAGATTGTTTAAATAATAAATCAGCTGATTTTAAAATGCTGACGACTTGGGGCACCTGGGTGGCTCAGTCAGGTAACCGTCCAACTTCGGCTCAGGTCATGATCTCACGGTTTGTGGTTTCGAGCCCCGCGTTGGGCTCTGTGCTGACAGCTAGCTCAGGCCTGGAACTTTCTTCAGATTCTGCGTCTCCCTCTCTCTCTGACCCTCCTCTGCTCGCGCTCTTTCTCTCTCTCAGAAATAAATAAAAAACATTAAAAAAAATTTTTAAATAAAAAATAAAATGCTGGCAACCACGTCAAAAGTTTTAAAACAACAACAACAAAAAAATAACTATGCAAGAACAATGGTAAACCTCTCTGTGGGCTAGCTCTGGCCTGTGGGCCACTAGTTCACCATCTCCTTTGAAAGAAACCTCCTGGACAATTCTGGAAACCAGAGCAGTGATTCAGATGGTGAACCCCAGCAGTAGGAAGGGGCCCGTGCGTGGCTACCGGGCATAGATCCGGCCCGCCGGCCTCACCACGGGGACCTGGCTGGCAGGTGCAATCTGGCTCTCGCCTGTGGCTTCCCTCTTCAGTGGTCATGCAGGTGCCTCTCTCCAACGTACTCCCCAGGGGCCAGGACCTCCCATTTGGAGGCAGCACAAGAGCAAACAGTCTCGGCCTCAGACTCACTTGGCCCTTGCAATGCGGTGCCGCTCTTCCAGAAGCTGATCACGACGCCTACACGGGCCCCTTCGCTCTACCCTTGATGCTTCCCGATCTCCACCTGGGGTGTGTCACGCCCAGCGGAGGACTGCACTGGGATGAGCCCGTACAGGCGGCAGAGAAGTGCGGGAAAGCAGCAGGAGACCACAGGGAGCTGAGGCCAGAGCCTCGATCCGGGCCGGGCTCGGCCAAAACGTGCTCCAGGCGCACGGTCAGCTGCCAGAGGAGGCTCACCTCCTCAGGGACTCCCAGTAGAGGCCTGAGTCCTCATCCAGGCTGGAGACCTGGAGACGTGCTCTATACGGACAGCTGAGGAAGGTCCAGATGAGGCTCTAGAGGCTGGGCTTTGGGAAACAGCAGTGCTGTTGGGTGCCTTCCACCCTGCCTCCCAGGGAGCACGTGGACAAGTCCTCCCACGCAGTGGGCTTTGGCTGCCCCGAGGGTTGGAGGCTGCGGTCTCCAGAATGCCCGAAGCATCCGGCAACCCCCACTTCATCCCTCCAACCCGAATGAGACAAAGATCAACCAGCGGACAACAAAAAAATCAGGGGACAGGGCCACCATGGGTTTGTGTGGACAGGCTGGCATCGGGGTCAGAGGCAGTGGATTAAGGACCTAAACCAGAAGTGACAAGGAAATCAATTACAGGCCTGAGGGGCTCCGCTCCCACCAGGCTCTCAGAGCCCCCTTCTCGCCAGCACCGGTTCCTAAGTGACTATTCCATCAGCCCTTGTGTATTTGAGTGTGTTCATTAAATTTTAATATGATTATCTTCAATCCAGTAGACTGAAACAGATTTGTCCAGATGTATAATTAGTTTCTAAATGCTTATTATTCTTGGTGGCAGAGTTGGCAGAGGCTTTGAGAATGGAGAGGAGTCCATTAGCTCTTCATGTTCATTAGTCATGGGTGTGGGGACTCATCAATAGGTCTGGGGTAACCCTGGCTTCCCTGGGATACACGGGCCATAGACTCCATCATGGTGACCTTGTGCTCTGAGCCCCACCCAGGGATCACTGGGTCTCTAGGTTCACCTGGAGATCCCCCCCCCGCTGGCTCTTCCCCATTACTCATTTTTGGGAGGAGCTCTGTACCCCCACCCCAGGGCTCTGGAGGACAGCAGTCCCCACATTCACCATGGTGTCCCCAGCGCTTGGCCCAGGACCTGCCCGTGGCTACATATCCACCACTTGTGTGCACTTCTGGGCAATGGTCCTCCACTGCCTCTCTCCCAGCTCACCTAGGGCTCCTGGAACTTGAGAGAACTTTCCAAGGGGACCACTCTTTTGGACAAACCCATTTTGATGGTCCTCCAGTGGTTCAAGCTCTTTGCATCCTACATGGTAACTTTGCTTCCTGGTTGGGTAGCCCACGATCCACTGAGAAGCGTGGAAGAAAAAAGACCCCGGGGGACACTTGGTCTTCCCTCCCTGATGCCCAGGGGTACCTGTGGGCAGGGCATTTGCTGGTTATTTTTAATCAGGGTTTTTGTCTGGGTCTTTGGGAGTAATCCTCGGACGCTGGGCTTGGGAAGCACTCTCCGTCCTGGCTGTGCAAATACTGTCCCAGATCTCTTTCTGCAGCTGGCCCCGGGAGTCATCCCAGAGATCTGCCCCATCTTCCGAGCACTCTCAAGGGTGTGTATGCAGTTTGGGGCTCACTATAACCCTAAGCCTAAGCCTGACCTTAGCATTGTATGAAGACATAACCAGAAAGCAGCTTGGGGAGAAAAAAAAAAAAAAAAAGCAAGATTCAGCCAGGCACATAAGCTGCAGATGTGGGCTTTGCTCCAGCCCAGGAAGAAATAACTACCCAATCTCACCCTACACCCTACAGGCTGCACTGCCTCTTACAACCCCAAACAGGTACCGCTTCTCATTAGGTAGATGCTGCCTGCGATGCTCCATTCGCTGCAGGTGAACACCTGAATTTCAGGGCTCCTTTACCCCGGCTGCCATGGGCTGGGGCCAGCGGGGCAGAGACAGGGGGAAGCTGGGACTCACCTGAGCACCTGGTCCCCGGGCTAAGGGACTTACCTCTTACACGACACCCAGCAAAGGCAATAGGGCTTCAGAAGGAGACAGGCTGATTTGTTTCCCCGGATTCCCCAGGCCCAGGAACTCTGGGGAGGGGGGGGGTCCCCATGCTTCATTTCATCGTTGCCCAGGGCCTTTGCAGAGCAGGTTCTAGTTCTGAGAGCTATCCTGGCCGGACTCGTGAGCATGAGCCACCTCAGGCGCCTGCCTGGCTGCCTAAGAGCCTGAAGGGAAGGGACCCATTTGCCTCCACCCTTTGGAGAGGAACCCTGCCTGGTGGTGAACCTGCCTCTCCCATCCTCTGTCCCTAACTAGTTCCTCCTCTTCGGGGGACTGTCAGCCCCCAGGGGCCGTTACTTCTGGTGCTGAGCACCCCCTGGCATTGTGCTTTCACCCGACTTCTTAACACATTCCTTTCCAGTGAGATTCAAGGTCAATACACATTTATCATTTACGTTTGCTCTTAATCCTTCACGTAAATTTCCACCATCTTCTTCCTCTCTTCACCTTTCCGGTTTTAACTTCTTACTTTGATGGCTCTCTCTTTGACATGAATCACCTCCGTTTCATCTGACTTTTATCACTGCACCTTTATTTTTACCGAGTGTTTATTCAGAATTTGTGTGTCTGTTGTATTTCCTTGTCTCTTGATTCTCTCTTAGTTTCCTTTCAGCCTCAGACTTCGATTTTCCTACTTTCTACCATCCCTGCCTCCCTGTGCACAGGTAACCCTCTGTTTCCCTTCATGGTTCTTTTCTCTTTTGTTTTTCTGAGGAGCCAACAGCGCAAGCCTAGCCCCAAGGCAGAAAGTTCCAGGCTGCGCACATATGTCAAGGGAGGAGGCTCCCTCCTTCTCTCTGTCCTTGGAGGGCCGGGTCCCCAGATAATCTCATCCCAGGAGGCCCCTGCGACACTGCCCCTGAGACAGGGCCGCAATTATTTCCTCCCTACAGGGGACACACATACCCTCTGGAAAGGGCTTTGCGTCCTGATGTCCCACACCGTGTAGGCATTCTAGAAGGAGGCCTCACATTCTATAATAACCCAGCTGCTGGAAAATACACACATCTAAATTTGTGCCTTCCTGGGGCGCCTGGGTGGCTTAGTCGGTTAAGCGTCCGACTTTCGCTTAGGTCATGATCTCGCGGTTCGTGGGTTCGAGCCCCGCGTCGGGCTCTGTGCTGACTGCCAGCTCAGAGCCTGGAGCCTGTTTCAGAGTCTGTACCTCCCTCTCTCTCTGACCCTCCCCTGCTCAAGCTGTCTCTCTCTCTCCTAGAAATAAATAAAAATATT
>NW_027532208.1:7223785-7236578 GCF_008692635.1 Crocuta crocuta
TGGAGCCTGTTTCAGAGTCTGTACCTCCCTCTCTCTCTGACCCTCCCCTGCTCAAGCTGTCTCTCTCTCTCCTAGAAATAAATAAAAATATTTAATAAAAAATAAATAAATAAATAAATAAATTTGTGCCTTCCTGCCAGCTGACAGGAGGGGCCCAGCTTCCTACCCCTGAGCAGGAGCCCCCAAGATTGGTCTCCTCTCAGGAGATGCAGCAGAGAGAGACCAGTACTGATCTCTGTCACGTATATTGAATTTCAGACCGAGGCACCTTGCTTTATGGGATTTTAAGAAGACACTTCTGTTGCGCAGGTCCTCCAGGCCCGGCTCCACAGAGAGACAGAGGGGGCGAGGCAGGGCTAGTCTGCTGTGACCACTGAGTTGAGTTTCTCAGCTGAGGAATAGTCTCTTAGGAACCACTCTGTCAACTTCATCTAGGTCTTGGTTTGAGGAACGTTGACCAGCTGAGGCCAGCACTGACCCCCACTGTTTACTGCGCATCTGCCTAAACCCTGCGGGGACCCATCACCCACCGCGGGGCCTGCTGCGAGCTGCCACTCTCGCCCCAACCTTCATCCTCCCCTACCTAGACGACCAGGCCACCTGCTTCTCTGCAAAGCCAGAGCAATCTTTGGAAAGGATAAACTAGATCACATCATGACTTGCTTAAAATTCTTCAGTGGTTTCTCATCATACGTAGAATAAAATGCCAGTGACTTACTGTGGTCTGTGAAGCCCAGTGTGATCTAGCTGTCATCCACCTCTCTGACTGCCCACTCATCTCTGCTGCCGAATCCCTTCCTCTCCGACACACTAAGCCCCTTCTGACTTCAACATTTGTATACCCGCTGCTCCCTCTGGAGGGCTCACACTTGGAGCCATGAATGCCTGGCTCCCCCTTATCATTCAGGTCTCATCTCAAAGTCACCTCCTAAGAGGCTCCCCCCAATCAATCATCTACCTGCTCCACATAGTGGATCATAGCCTGTATCATTATCTAAAATGATCTTGTTTAGTTACCTATCTACCTACCTACCTACCTACCTATTCATCTGCTAAGTTTGGGAGTTCTGCCTCTATTCATCACAGAGTAGCTTGTATTAAACCAACCCTCAGTTGTAAATAACAGTCATAACAAATAACAGTCATAAATTCTGGGCGATGCATAAATGACAGTGCTCGAAAGGCACTGAGAGTGACCAAAAATGGGAAGAAACTGAGGGGAAGTTGTGATATTTGATAGTTGACAGAGCGAAAGTCACTGAGCAACTTCCCATTTTTGTGGCTTTCACCCAAGGGCAGCCCCCCCGCTGTCCGTGCCCTGTGAGGCTAGAGACTGAAGTTTTACTGTTGAGGAATCAGAAGACAGAGTTGAAGGCATCTAGCAGCAGCTAGAAAGGAGGCAGCAGCTGCAAGGGAGGAGAGACACGCCTAAAAGGAAAGGATCACAGAGGAAGAGACCCAAATCTCATGAGCAACACTGCCAAAACCTCTGGTCGACCCCCAGAGTCCACACGGCCAGGGCAGACTCAAGCAGCCCAGCTAAGCCTCAAAGAATTGAATGGACACTTCAGCTACCATCCAGCTAAAACAAACACGTCGACAAACAAATAAATACTCTTCAGATGAACATAACAGAATCCAGAGTCTCTACCACATACTCACAAAGTCCAGAGCACAATTCAAAATTGCTAGGTGTACAGACAAAAAGGAAAATATGATCCGTACCCAAGAGGAAAGGTAATTGATCAAGTTGATTCCAATTTTGGGAATTAGCACAAAATCGTAACTAACTTTTTATTATCTGTATGTCACCACTAGAATGTGAGCCTGTAAGAGCAGGAGGAGCCTAATCAGTTCTGTCCCTTTCTCTGTCCCCAGCTTTTAGAATAACAAGCGGTGTATAGAAAACACCCCAAAACTATAGACATGGAATCAAGCAGGATTGTATTTTTTCCTCCTTATTTTCTACCTTAATTACTTGTGGCCCCTCCTAGATGAACTGAACACTGACAGAGAACAGAACAATCTTAATCTCTTTTGAACAGAGAGCACGATTTTATAGTCATGAATTGGTAGTAGCTGTTATAAACAAGTGGCTTTAATCTCTAATCACTGCCAAAAAGAAAGCATGTAGATCAGCTATTCTGAAACCCAACGTATCATCGTTTTTCAGAAAGCATTCTTCATCACTTAACGGCCTCAGAGTCCAAAATATGTATGTAAAGTTAGCTTTGCTCTAGGACCTGAGTGTTTAATTTGAGGCCAGTTTATCTCGGAGGAAATGATGATGTCCAGGGTTAAACATAATCTGTGTTTATGCGGACGTTAATCACTGAGGTAGATGTTTACATTTTTTCTGGATCAAACTTTTTTCTGCCATCGTCAGAGCTTGGGAAGTTGTTAGACCCTTGGTCTGGACTCTAGATGGGACCCCAAATTCCCCTTGAGGAGTTTCCCATCCCTGCTCACGGGCAGGGTGATATTCAAAATTGGTAACAACCCATAGGATGTAGACTCTGACCAGACAAAATGGATGCCAGTCAAACACCAACCAATCAGAAGAGATACCAGCCCTAAGGAACCGATCCACCAGGGAGCTGCATCCTGCCTAGCGTTCTGTTCAGGAAGGTGTCCTGGTTACCTCCTCGGTCTCCGTATGAGGCTTTCGGTGCCACCTCCGGCTCTACCAACTGTTAAAGCATATGGGGCTATACCCAACCAGCAGCCTGGGGCGGCTGCCCTCCAAGTACTTGTCAAGGAGAATCACCTCAGAATTCATGAGCACTGGCTCATGCTGCTGGGAGAACGGCCACCCATCAAGTCAAGTCCATCTCTTTTTCTAAACTGTAATTCTTACGCTACTAAAAGCAGCTGGAGGACCCCTTTCCTCAAGTAAGTCTTATGAGGAACCCCGATATGAAAAATGAAAGTAACGAAGCCAATAGGGTGGGGTATACGAACCCCAGCACACCCCATCCTTTACAATCTCCCTCACTGCCCCCCACACCCCTTATATACTGCAACAGCCTCTTCTGACCTTACACCACAGAGTCACTCATCATGGAGAACGGCTTGAAGGAAAGACAGCCTGTCATAGGCTTAACTCTGATTAGGATTGAGTCAGACCTTCAGAGGGTGTTTGGGGAAGCTGTCTCCCTAGTCACGTCCCCCACCTGAAAGAATGTTGCAAGAGGCGCCATATTAAGTTCCTTGACATATGGACAGACGGCAAGGCGGGTCAGGACACTGCTTGTCACATCACACCATGGCCTGTTTCAGGGGACCCGTGGGGGAATATTTCTCTCTGCCTCCAGTAACATGAATAGCTGTGCCTCTCCCGCGCAGGTGGTTTGCTTCTATCACAAGGATGCTGGGTCTGCAATCAGAGACTGTTTCCCTCTCTGTGTTGGCTCAGAGAAAGCTCAGGGCTGCCCTGGAGTTCCACCTCTAGCAAAAGCACAGGGTCTGATGTCATGAATTTTGGGTCCTAACCTCACTCCTGGCTCCAGCCTTGCTTCCCCGGTCTTGTTTTCCCTTTGTCTTATTTCCTTCGTCCATTTATTTGTTATTTAATTATGCCTTGCAATTGGATATGCATCTTTGCAAACTGCCCTGCATTGCATCCTTTCTGGAACTCGGAGGAGAATATACAAATGGATCCTAGGCGTGGGATTTCTGCAGTGCACCGTGGCTCTCTTAAATTGGCCACTTTACGATCTACTTTAGCAGACAGCAGTTCTCCTATCGGCAATTTCACTGTCTTTTAAAACTAGGAAATCACTGCCTGGCTGAAGAGACAATGCTGATGAACTAACTAGATTTCACTTTATTACAGACTCGTGTAACCTTGCTCTCTTCTGGGGGCACGGCGGCTTCACCGTGCCAAGGGGAAGTGGGGAAAGAGTAAACCCATCACTCACCCAAACCCAAATAGTTGGATTCAAACATTTATCCCTCTCCCTACACCCCTCCATGGACTATCCTGAGGCTTTGATGTGGCAGAGGGAAGAGAAGGGAGGATTCAAGGTATCAGATAGTCTCAATTTCTGCTGGTACAGTTTCATTTTCCTCCAACTCAGTGACTAGAAGGGAGAAAGCAATTGAACCATCCAGTTGTCTTTCAGATACAGGTCACTCTCCCCACAGCTCCCCACCGGGAAGGCAACCTTAGCTCCCAGGGTCAGAGAAATGGGTTAACAGGTGGCTCAGTGGGTTAGCAGGACATCCACAGGAAAGCAGGAGCCCAGCCACTGAGCAAACTCCTTGTTTGCTCCATGGTTAGTGTAATGCTGAACTCCGAGGCTTAGGTAGCAGCTCCACCATATACACAGGGATGAAATAGTGACAATCTGGAGGAAAATCTCTCCCCAAGGCAATGTAAAACCAAAGAGCTCTCGCACACTGGCCCTACGCTTCTCAGTTCACCGGGAACCACACAGATACAAGGCTGGGAAACCTCCCCCCTCAAGATCAGGGACGATGCCTGCGGTTCCTGACACTCCGGGGGGAAATCCAACCAGGTACCAGTAGATGGATGAGCCCCCCAAGGGCAACACCAGGGTACAGTCGGCGCCGATGCAAGAAGTCTTGGCATTTAGGAAACACTCTGGGCTTTTCATTCTCGCTTTTGCTCAGGCAGGTGTTTCCACCTTCAGACTGGCAGTCTAGCTGGTTTTGGGAAGGCAGTTGGGGCCGGGGCTAGAAAACCAATGAGAAGGATGTCGCCTTCAGCTCAAAGGCACGTCTTAGGGGTTTGAAGCCCAAATCCAGACAGCAATCTGGGGCCTGATTCAAAATGTGTGCTGGGAGTCAGGGGCCTCCTGCACCCCAGGAGCGTATCTCTCACAACAGAGGGAACCTCACCCTCCGATCCACAGAAGTGAGCTCAGGGGACGTGCTGACCTCATCCCAGAAAATGCTGGGGAGACCCTGACAGCCCCGTGAGCGGCTGGCTCCCTGGTACCACACCAAGCCGGGGACAGCCTGCACTGGGGACTGTGTGGCACCTCCACCCGGTCCTCAGAAGGCAGAGTAAGAAGCATCCCTGCAAGGATGGCAGGAGAGAACGTGGCAGAAGCCCGTCTGTAGCCACTTTCCACGCTGGAACATTCGGTCCCAGGATAGGGAGGGTGAGCAGTAGACCTTGCACAGTGTAAACACCACTGGAACGCAGGGGGCATTTATCCACACCACCCTCCGCCTGCCTGGGACTCCCTGAAGTGGCCAAACCGGCTTCCTTCCCGTGGGATGGTGACCTGCAGCCTCGGGGAAAGGCCAAGGCTATGGGGAGAGGCCAGCCCGGGTCTTCGTGAATCTGTGAATTTGCTGCCCCACTGGGACTCTCTGGAGAATTCCAGGAGCCAACACTCGGCCTCCCTTTGACAGAGTCACTTTTCATCTCTTTGGCTTCAGGCACAGGCAAATGCACACAGGTGAAAATCAGTTAATAACTATGCACATTTTATAATAAATTTTAACAATTTAAGAGTCTGGTACAGCTTTATTATAGTTTTTATTTCAACACACTAATTCAGCGCGTAATAACCTGCCAGGAACACAGAATTCACTTGACATATGCTCTGAACGTCAAGATAATGGAATACGCTGAAGAAAAACCTTGGGTCACACCCAGCCGGGCNAGGGCAGGAGGGATGTCGGAGCTCAGACTGTACTGTGTTTAACGACAGCTCAACTCTGCGGGGATTAGCCTCAGAGCACAGCCTGCCCCACTGCATTCCTTCGCTCTTTGGTGGCTGGAAGGTGAATGCCTCCCCTTCTCCTGCTGGCGGCTGGCCGCCTTCCCACCCCCATCAGGCCTGACCTGAGGGCAATGAGATCAGCCTGGAGGAAAAGCTCCCAGGAGCCAGGGCCAGCCTTCTCCTCCCCGTCTCCTTCCTCCTGCCTCTTCCCGCTGCCTCCCCTGCCTACAGCACCGCCCCGGCGTTGTTCTCTACGTGTGGCCCCCAGATCAGCAGCACCTGGGAAGTTTCTGGGGTGCAGATTCCTGGCCCCACCTAAGTCCTACCGACTCTGAAATTCTGGGGATGGGATCCAGGTGATGGCGCATGCCGCAATTTGAGGAACACTCAAGTTTGAGAGATCAAAGAGAGAGTTTTGGAAATGCCTATGGATGCTCTGATTGAGCAGAATAAGCAAGCTCTGGGGCTCAGCTCGCTGCTGCTGTCTCTACCTTGCCAAAGAGACTTCCGCCTCAGTTTCCACATGTGAGAAGTAAGGACACAGGCTGGACACTCACTAAGGCCCCTGCAGCCCTGACATCGGGACATAAGGCTGAAATGACGTCCAGTGGAGACCCTACAATGGCCTTCTCTTTAGGGAAAGACCAAGTGGACCACATCTTAGAACCGCCCCCCCCTCCCCCGACTCTGCAGGGTGTGTGGTTGCCAAGGGCCATCTTAGCTTTAAAACGAAGGAGAACAATGGGGAGGAGAGGGTCCTTGACCAGGAAAAGTTAAAGACAGGGAGACACCAAGCTAAGTTGAGCGTGTGTGAGCGCACACACCATATGAGAATTTATCTAGGTCTCTGCTTCTTTTGGTTTTTTTTCCTCTCCCCTTCATCTCTCTCCTCTATCTCTTGACTACCTGTTTCTCCAAGAACATGACTAAGTCTTTCCCATTCTACTGGGGCGTAAACAAAACCTTTCTTTAGGTTTTGCAGCCTCCTCTGCCTGCCATCATCTTCCTCCATGCTATGCCGATGAGCTTTCTTGGAATAGCGGTCTCCCCTCAAACCATCGCATTGAAGCTCCACTTCCTTCCTTGACCTCTGTCAATCTGACTGTTGCCTCCACCGCTCCGGGGAACTGTACAGACCGCCTCCTACTTTCCAAATTCAAGGGCCATTCCCCAGCCCCTACGTTACTTGATCTCTCTGGCATTTAACACCCTACCTCCTCCACGTTCTACCTTCTGACTGTCCCTTCTCAGGCTTCCAATGATGTTAAATGACTGCCAGTCGTTGCCCTTTTGTATCCTTAGCTTATAATCTTGCATTTCACTGTATAACTACATATTTGTAAATGCTATCCAAAATATGTTACGGAAATAGACAAAGCATGGTCTATTTTTTCAGTGGTCCCTAAATGAAACTCCAGAAGAAAATATTCTTTTAGAATGAAAGGCCAGAAAACTTCTGTTTTCCTTGAGCTTGTCATCTCATAAACATCGAAACTCAAAAAGCAATTCTCAAAACGTTTGAAATGGGCAAATCGATATTGGCCGTTCTGATAGAGCACTGGCTAGAAATGATGACAACAGATAATGTAGGTTTAGGGTGTGAATAATGCCCTTTTTCTTGAGCTGGGTCCTGGGTGGGTAAAGTATTCAATGTGTAAAAATTTATGGAGCCATAGTTATGATACTGGTGGCTCAATGACATTCTTATAGACCATGTTGACCTTTATGCATGCATTCTATTTTGTTCTGATCTTGCCTTTTTATTCTATTTTTTTAATGTTTATTCTTGAGAGAGAGAGGTAAAGAACAAGCAGGAGAGGAGCAGAGAGGGAGACATAATCCCAAGCAGGCTCCACGCCATCAGCACAGAACCCAGTGCAGTGTTTGAACTCACAAACTGTGAGATCATGGCCTGAGTTGAAACCAAGAGTTGGATGCTTAACCGACTGAGCCACCCAGGTGCCTGTGATCTTGCTCTTGTATTCTAAATTATATTTTCTCTGGCACAAAATTAGTGTCCTTAGTTTATGAATATATGTTTTAGATTTCACTATATGCACACATCCAAAATGCTTTATGGAAGTATATGAAGTAGAAATAAATGGTCTTTCAAGTAGGATAAAGGCTATTTTTTGTCTCTAAATCCTTCATGCCTGGCATACAGTAGTTGTTTGATTAATGTTGAGCGAAAGAAAAGTTTATCTAAAAAAAGAGAGAGAGAGAGAAAGTCAGGTAAAAGTGAGTAGAGGACTTGGGGGTCAAGAAGTTTCCTTTTTTTTAATTTTAGAGAGAGAGAGTGGGGGGTAGGGGTAGAGGAGAGAGAGAGAGAAAGAGAGAGAGAGAGAGAGAGAGAAAATCTTAAGCAGGCTCCATGCTCAGTGTGGAGCCTGACGTGGGGCTCAATCCCACGACCCTGAGATTATAACCTGAGCCAAAATCAAGAGTCAGACACTTAACCAACCGAGCCACCCAGACACCTCAAGAAAGGTTCTTTTTATTTTTTATTTTTTTATTTTTTATTAAAAAAATTTTTTTATGTCTTTATTTTGAGAGACAGAGAGCAAGTCGAGCCTGACGTGGGGCTCGAACCCACAGACTGTGAGATCATGACCTGAGCCAAAGTTGAACACTTAACCAACTGAGCCACTCAGGCGCCCCAATAAGGGTTCTTTTTAAAAGGCAAGAGATCTGAGCAGATCTCCAAGGGGGTGGAAAGAAGACAGGAGAAAAGGATCAGTTGACAATGAGGAGGATGATCTATGAATCTTGCTCCCAGGAGAGGAGAGGAGATAGAATGTAGGGAGGGGTGAATTGACTTAAACAAAGGAGAAACCTCTTCTTCAATCTCTTTCATTGGCTTCTCCTCTTCTCTTCAACCTGTAAATAGTTGTAATGCCTCAAAATTCAGTCCTCTTCATCATCATCTGTCTCCTGATGATTTCATCTGATATAGTTTGAAATGCCATCTGTCCTCTGATGGCTCCCAAGACTGTCTCCTGCACGGATCTCTGCTGTGAACTCAGGGCTGCCCACTCAACATCTCTGCTGGGATGCTCAGCAGACGCCTCAAAGTTAACAGGAGAAACACCGAACCCCTGATCTTCTCCCAAACCTCCTCCACCCACAATCATCCCCATGGGAGGCCAACAAAGCTTGAGTCATCCTTGACTCATCTTCTCCTCACACAACTATCCAATCCATCAGCAAACCCCATTGCCTCCGTCCTAAAAAAGAGAGAGATAGTCCAGAATCCCAGCACTTTTCACACCTCCACTGTCACCCCTTGTCCAGCCACCAGCCCCTCTCACCAGGATTTTGGATTCGCCTCCTCACTAGTCTTTCTGCTTCCACTCTAGCCCACCTACAAACTTTTCACAGCACGGTAGTTAGAAGGTTCATTTTTAGATGTCTCCCCTCTGCTCAGAGCCCAGGGCTAAATTCCATCTCACTCAGAGTAAAAGCCAAACTTCTTATGATGCCTCTAAGAGTCTATACTCCAATGCCACCTTCTCTCTCCCTCCTGTGTAGGATTACGTACGCGCAGGCCCCATCACTGTCCCTGTACCCTATCTTCCTCTGCTTTCTTTCTCCCCCTGACATGCTATTTACAATGTACAGTTCACCTTTCTGTCCTCACTGTTTGGCTTTCCCACTGGATGAAAGTTCTACAAGGATGGGATTTCTGTCTGGTTTGTTCACTGCTGTAGCCTCAGAGCCTAGAATACGGCTTGATATATGATCAGTGTTCATTGAGATTTATTGAACTCAATTTTCCCAAGTTATTCTCTTGCTAAAAACCCCTCAGTGGCTCTTTATCTCCTTCCGAATAAAGACTCCTCCTTTGTGGGCACCCAAGGCCGTTTGGGACTTGACCGCCTGCCCACCTCTCCAGCCTCCTCTCTCACATGGTCCTCCAGAACATGGCCCAGTGGAATTACTCATCACTCCATATGGTGGCTTGTCCACCACTGGTCTCGCTTCCCAAGAACGCTCTTCTAAAGCCACCTCTTTGGGGACTCATTTTGGGAGCCAGTTGAGTTAGGGTAGGCCCCATCCCTGTGCCCCCACAGTGCACCGGCTCTCGCCTCTCCTGGCCTGTACCAGTCTGCACCAACACCCTTTGTCTACTAGTCTATCCTCATGCTTGAGAGCAGAGGTGCCTATCACTCTCAGATTAGTATCTGCAGCCCATAGCCAAGGATACACACTATTAAGTGGTGGTAGTTGGTGGGATTCGTTATTATTATTAATAACCAATAACTGTTATCTTTGATAAATATTTATTCAATCAATTATTCTCCATGGAGTACAAAATCTCCATATGCAACTCAACTTACTAATTAATTGACTGATATATAGACTGGTTTGTTCTACTAACCAGAGTACCATGATAAGTGCCTCTCTCCACCTAGAGCTGTTTTCCCTTTTTAAAACCTCCTCTTCTTCAAAACATGAAGAGCGAGTAGCACATTATGAGGGAGGGTAGAAGTCACCTTGACTTCTTAGCAATCAGAATGGCTTCAAGGACACTCCTGTAGTCCATAGGCACCTGATGCAGATCCTAGCGCAAGAGATATTTTTTATTACAATTCAAATTTCCATACAAAAGGATATATTTTAGTCCAAATTTATTGCAGTCACGGGGCTCTTTGATCCATCTGGCTTAGCTACATTTCTTAAGTAGACTTGAGTGAGAAGTGATTTCACTTAGTCATTAAAAACCACCTATGGTGAAGGTTAAGTGTCCACACACCATCATGTATTCATTCATTGAAACTTTATGTAGTTTTAGTGCCACTGGGAGCAGTGTAATAACACAGAAGAAGTCATCATCTCTGCCCTCGGAGAAGGCCTGGCCCAGCATTTAGCAAAGGAGTCACCAGTTGTTTAAGTGGTTTTATCCTTCACGTGAAGCTTTGCTTAATTGGAGGCAGATGCTTCATGGGAAAGATTTCTTCTTCTTTTTTTTTTAAGTTTATTTATTTTGAGAGAGAGAGAGAGACAGTGAGCAAGCAGGGGAGCAGCAGAGAAAGAGAGAGAGAGAGAATTCCAAGCAGACTCCACATTGCCCATGCAGAGCCCAGCACGAGGCTCAAACCCATGACCTGAGCCAAAACCAATAGTTAGAAGCTTAACCGACTGAACCGCCCAGGTGCCTGGAAGAAAGATTTCTTTTGCACCTGCTGTGTACACAGAGTTCTGTTATGTTATTCCATTGAATCCCAACAATACCATATCACAGACTGAAGAAACTGAGGCCCAGTGAGATTAAATAGCTGGCCCCGGGCCACATGTTAGTAAGTGGTGGCTCTGAGAGTCCAGTGAAGGTTGGCCATTCCCCTAAGTCCATGCCCTTTCCACTCCACCACCCTGGTGACGTGAATGTCATTGGAATGGTGCTAAGGCCATTCCAAGAACATTCATGGGCCACAAAACTGTAGAGTTGCCATGTCCAAACAAACTGCACTGGAATCCATTTACAGCTTTTTGAAAGCCAACAGTCATCCAGCAAATTAAAAAAACAACACACACACACACACACACACACACACACACCATTAAGTTGAAAAGAAAAATTGACACAAAGGAACAGTCTATTTATCTACTCATTTGCTGGTCCAAGGACATGGTTGGTGACATCTATCCCAAGCCTCTCCCTGCCCTGGGAGGGATTTGGGGGAGCCCAGCTTCTTTTGGTTTCCTCTAGAAAGTGGCAGAAGCAAGGTGTTGACTCCAGCAATCGGGCCTAGAGAGGCAGAGGGCCTACGACGCACAGACCCCCCCCGGGGACAGAATGACAAGAGCAAGAAGAGTTACCTATGGCTGTGTCAAGAGGTCCCAGATGGACACCCCACCTATGGGCTCAGGGGAACAGCCCTGCCTCGGTGGCCACCGTCCTACCTACATCCCAGCGGCAGGCGACCCTCCATGAAGCCATCCATGGACCAGACGAAAGCAGAGCCTGGAAGTGGCCCCCAAACCTGCAACGCCTCCTCTCTCCACGCTGCGTGGTGCCTTCGGCATCCTGCCTCCACGGTGGGTTTTTGCTGGCTGGAAACATCTCTCCCTGGATGCCTCCCTCGGAATCCTCAACTTATTACACAAATCCACTGCCGGGCACAGTGATTAGGAATTCCATCAAGTGCTTCATTTGTAGGCTTTGAATAGTCTCTCCTAACCAGAGCGTTGCTGCCACGGCGGAGAGTTTTATTATTCTGAGAATGGGAATCACTTTGCACTCACAGTGTCTGGGCGGCAGATAGCCTGACTTCTCCGGCATTCACCCCTAGAAAGTTCCCGTCCTTTGCTGCGGGATTGGAAAGGGCTTAGCTACACACCCCATAACTGCTGTTCACGTGAGGGGTTTAGGACGCTGCAGGCAAAAACTTTGGGGGAAAAGCCCCACTCCCACGAGCTGTGCTTTGGCTCAGATCCCTCTCAAGACTGGAGAAGTGACCTTAATCATCCAGAGTGTTATAAAGCTCCTGGAAAAATCAGTAAAAGTGCTTTTCCCCTCCTCAGCTACCTTCCCGGGCGGGGGTGGGTGGGTGTGTGGGTGCCCTTCGTAGCCCCCAGTCAGCACACACGGACCCTTGCTCTGGGCTGCAGGGGACTCTAACTCAGGACGGTGAAAATGGCTCCCTCTGCCTGGGCCTGGCTTTCAGGGACATCTGTGAAGTCGTGTCAAGCTGACTGAAAGGAAACCTCTCCTTCGGGTATGACTCAAGAAGAGCATTTCACCCAGAAGGAAGATGTGGGGGCGAAAACGAATCAATGAAGGATTTGCAGAGAGATGTTCTTTGGGCCTGAGTACAATTTACAAAATGCAATGTAAAAGGAGATAAATCTCCTCCCCCTCTCTGCCAGCCTAGAGCAGATTCCTGAATAAAAACAACTCTTTGCCACAGAACCTTAGGCTCAGCTAGAAGTGAGTTTCCTGAAAAGGCACAGGGAAGGGGATATGAATTCCTGAAATCCTACAAGCATTTCAATCCAGCAGCATGAAAGTAGGGAAGGGGAGACCTGAAGACAAGGACCGGCCCTGTGTTCCTGTCGGGACATTTACGGAAAAAAAAAAAAAAAAAAAAAAAAAA
>NW_027532208.1:7236663-7299658 GCF_008692635.1 Crocuta crocuta
GTTGGGTGGAATGAGTTTTCCAATAACACGGGGGTAGAGCCAGCCATCTCTAGGCCAGCGAACGGCAGGTCATTGATTTAAGAAGCAAGTCAAGTCAGGGTTCTGCCCTTTTGCTGATACCCTGAGGGAAGAGACCCAGCAAGGAGGAGATGGTTTTGCAGGACCCCAGGCTTGAAGAAACACGTTTCCCGGCTCCTCCGAACGACTTTGGCAGCTAGGTGAAGCCAGGACCAAAACAGACACATTGAGAGCTACCTCCAGCCCCCCATCCCCTCCCCTTGCTCCGAACCCCATGAAAACTTGATTGGTCTCAACTAAGCACAAGCTGGGAAATTGGAGGGGAAGCAGAGGGGAAGAGGGAGAGACAGGAGGCCAGGCAGTGTCCATGCAGTCAGTGGAATTATTGATTTAGAGCCACACAAGCCCCATCGACAAGGATCATACCTCCTGCTGATCTCGGGGGAAATTCTCCAAGATCCATGGCTGGGAGTTTAGGAGAGTCTCTAAGCCATCAGGAAGGAGCGGAGCACTGCAGCTCCTCAGAATGATGGACCAGGGCGAGCTTTAATTAACAGGGTCTGATGCCTCTTCTTTTTTGGTAACTGAGCAGATTTAAAGGGCTAGAGTCCCAATTTGGAGGGTGCCGGTGTGGCTCTTCCTGCTGCCGTTGCTGCTGCTCCGGCCGCTGCTCCGGCTGCCAGAACAGCTTCCTGCAGACCTCTCACTCCGGCTCGGACTCGGACTCGCAGCGATGAAAGTGGGAAAGTGCCACTTGNGCCCTGGACCTAGGTACTGCCCACCCCAGGGACATACTGTCTCCCAGACCAGGAAGGAAGCTTGGGCTCCCTGGGTGCAGGTGGTCTCGGGGGCGTCCTCTCCAGACATGGAGTTGGATGGACAGTGCCTGGGGAGAGCGGGAAGTGCGGTCCCTGCTTTGCGCTCCTCTCCTGGGGGCACTGCTGAGTGACAGCCATCGTGTGAACTGCACACACACACACGCCTCCCCCTGTGCACACCTCTTCCCATGCACACACAGGCACACCAGCCCACGGACACATAGATGCCTGCCCTATGCACACAAACATGTCTGCCCATGCATGCACACACACGCCTGCTCATGCACACACATACAACTGCCCGTGCACGCACACGCATGTCTGCTCATGTACACACACAGGCCGGCCCAATGCACACACACACAGGCCTGCCCACGGACATGTAGATACCTGTGCCATGCACACAAACATGTCTGTCCATGCACACACACAGGGCTGCCCATGTACACACACACACACACACACCTACTCCATGCACACACATGCCTGCCCCATGCATACACACACACACACCTGCCCATGTGCATACATGTCTGCCCACATGCACACACTCACCTGTGTACACATATACGCCTGCCCATATAAACACCCTTGCCTATCCATGCACACACACGTCTGCCTGTGCACACACATAGCTGCCCAAGTACACACCTGTCCCCCTTCCAGACATCCAGGTGAAAGGCACATGGCCTGTATTTTACAGGTAGATGACCAAGAGAAGTTGTTGTGCCACAGGGCACGGGGAGGAGGGGAGGGAGAGGTAAGATGGTGGAGGGAGGAGGGGAGAAGCAAACCCATGTGGGGAGTTGCCCATCTTTCTGGCTGCCTTTCCTAGAGCAGGGCTCATGTCAGGGAAAGTTTCGATTCAAGACCATAGTCTCCAGGGAACCCCTCCCTCCACAGCCTCTTTCCGATTGCTCCTGCTGGTCTGTCTACGAAGCCTCGTCTTGGGCAAGACCTCGGTGTCTCCTCCTCATACTAGTTCACCATATGTTTGGCATCCAGACAACAGAGTTGACTTTTCTGTGACGCCTCTTCAGCCAATACAGTAGTACCTTATGTGATATCTTAACACCGCTTTCTCCTGGTAAGCACACAAAATAAATGCGGCCACGTGGCACTCACCAGACTCAGTGTTCTGCCTTGGAGTAAATGCCAAGGGGTGTTCCAGAGGGAGCCGGGCTTTGGGACGGGGGTGAACCTCAGATTCCTTCCGGCTCTGCTATGAGCACATGTTCGACCCCTTCCCCTTTTGAGCCTGGATTTTCCCATTTGTAAAATGTCACTAAGCCAGCAATGCTCTTAACAGAGAGGGGAAGCAAGGAGGGGGACGCAGGCACTTTTAGAAAACACGTTCCATTAACACCAAGCTTGACCAAATCTTGGCTGACAGGGAGAGCACGCTGCAGAGGGCATGCGCTAAAAAATCTTGAGAAACGCTGTGCAGAATCGTCTCCAAGGGCCTCAGCGTCAATGAGGGATGAAGTGGGCTGGATACACTCTCTCTGATCACAGACTCTGCTCTGAGAGATAGAGCCTGCACACAGCCAGCTCAGACTAGCAAAGGTCAGAAAGAGGTGGCACTTTCTATTCCGGCTGAGCCTTAGGCAAAATCACTGAAGGGTACAGTCTCCACAAAAATCTCTCTGTGTGCCCACTTTACCCTTGCCCGGCACTGTCCTCCCACCCCGAGATGCCCAGAGCCAAAGAATCTGCTATCACCCATTTAGACATCAGCTGCATGTGATTTCTGGTCCTCAGTCTTCCTGGGAGGCTTGCATAGGGCATCTTCTTTTGCCTTTAAAGGAAGCGGGCAAGGGGAATGGTCAGATCAGAGCTGGGGGTGGAGGCAGGAGCTGTGTGCCTAACACCAACCCCAGAGCCCCATGGCACCTCATGGGCATCTCCAAGGAGGTAGTCTCTGGAGTTGAGAGAGACCGGCCCAGCAGAGATAAGAACCACTGGACAAGGAAACGTCCGACTGCGGAGTGGGGCATTACAAATTCTGTTCTTTCCAGCCAGCCCCTCAAGCCCTTGGGGTCTCTTTCCTGGCTTTTAGTAATGAAATTAAGACCCACATTTTTTAGACTGACAACAAAGAGAATGTTCACATGGGGGAGGAACAGTGGCCTCGACACCCCTTTGCACGGGGCTGTCTTAGAGTACTTGCCCCACATGATCACAGCTACTGCCATGATGGCCTCATGGGATTCTATGCTTTGAATGCCACAGTTCAAATCTTTCCTCAACTCTCTCCATGGCTCCTCAGAACAAAAAGCTATGAGGGGCAACCGGGTGGCTCAGTCGGTTAAGCGTCCCGCTTTGGCTCGGATCATGATCTCTTGGCTCATGAGTTCGAGCCCCGCATCTGGCTCTGTGCACACAGCTCAGAGCCTGGAACCTGCTTCAGATTCTGTATCTTCTTCTCTCTCTGCCCTTCCCCTGCTCACAGTCTTTCTCTCTCTCAAAAATAAATAAACATTAAAAATTTTTTTATTTAAGAACAAAGAGCTATGAACCTAGAGATTTAACTGGAAGCTACATCCATTGGAAGAGGCAACGGGCTTATTCAGCTCTGAAGGGGGGGTCCAGGGGAGGAGGGGGGAGGGCGGTTGAGTAGGAGGGGGCAGGTTGCCTGCAGCGTCCTCCACCAGGAAGTGCCCTTGAGAAGACCCTGACCTCTCAACGTCCAAACTGAAGGGAGTATGACCCAGAGAGAAGCAGGAGCCCCCTCTCCTCCTGTCTGAGCTCCACCATTAGCATCCCTTCGGCCCAAATGATGGCCTGCCTCTTCTCCAGTGACTGACAGATGGGAATGTCCACACTCTTCATGCCTGTCTGCGGGAGCTTAACTTTATCGGACTTCTGCAAGATAAGCTTATCAGAATACAACCCAGGAGGCCCAATCTCTGTATGAGGTAGAAATGATTTTGTGGAGCCTCAAAATTGGCCTATCCACAAATCTGCCTTTGTGACCCTGGCTATTCCCTGTGGCCACTCAGCCTTGGCCACCCACAGACACTCTGTGATGCTGGGGCTAATTTCTCCAGACCACTCTTCGCAGGCACCCCTGCCCACTGGCTTTCCCGTTGGTTCGGCCAAAGGACTCTAGGAAGATGGGGAGGCCAGAGAGGTATGACTCCTGTCCCTAAGTTCTCTTTGACATGGCTAAGATCAGCCTCACTAGCCCCTTTGAGGTGCAGTACCATCTTTGCCCACCTCATAGAGGTACCAGTAGCAGCTGGGCTATGACCCTCAATGATTAGACCACCAGCTGTGCCCCACTCCACCCCCACCCGATCCCCTCAGCCATGGCAGTTCTGCTAAGTTGGTGTCTCTCTCCAGGGTCTGAGCACCAGTCCCCTCCGGCCCCTTCTAGCCCAGGAAAGACCATCTCTTCTCTCTTGTTCCCCTGGCCCGCAGGATGGTAGCTGTTCTTGCAATTACTAATTCTTGGGGTTATTTCAGCTTTCCAGTTCCTGTGGAACTAGTCCTGTGTATTGAACGCCATCTGTTTGAAACATCTAGTGAGGTTTTGTTTTCCTGGCTGGACAAGAATTTTCCTCGGAGATCCCAAATTTGACTGTTCTGATAGTCATGATCAAGTCATAATCTGAACATCCTGGCACTTACTACGCATTTGAGAATATAAATGTTAACATTTTCAGATTAAAAGAAATGACAAGAAACAGTAAAGTATTAAGATCTCTCTGCAGGTTGGAGCCCTTTGGCACATCCTTATATTCCATATTTGTCATTTATTACACCAAATTTTTACATATCAAAAAGAAAAAATATTCTTGGTCTAATTTTAGATCTACTGAATTCAAAACAAAAGAATCTCAAGGCCAACTTAGGAAGTCAACAGCAAGAAAATGAAATGGAATGCCAGCCCAGCAGAGAAGCACTCTGGGTAACTTTACACATTCTATTCTGCTATTATTTAGCTGTGTTAGGTGTGTTAGGTAAATGGTAATACTTTTGACTGTTATTTTGGAACTTGGACAGTGTAGGCTGCTATTAAGGTATTGGGGGATCTTAATTCATCTCTCATTTCATTCTTTTGGGAGTCTGTGGTCTGAGAACAGCCCACTGAGAACAAAAGACCCCATGGGCAGAGCTTGGACAAGGTGTCCTAGCCCAGGATGTCCAAGGGAGTATCTGGTTTCTTCTCCTCCACATTGAACCCAGGATGATGAGACCTGAGAGCAAATTTTGCTCTGGCATCTGCCCAGACTTAGAAAGAGAGGGGTGGCTGAAAGAAGCAGCCCCCAAGGGGCTAGCAAGGCTTGCTTTAAGCAACGTCCTGTTCAGGTGGGCTGTTTGCAAAAAGACAGGAAGAGCAATAGAGTGACCATGTGTGGCATGAACTTTCTGAGCACAGGGACCAGAGCTGCTCACTAATGTAGTTTCCAGTCTCAGGCCAGTGACTATTAAGTCCTCCTCCTTTGGGAAGGCTGTTGTCGAGAGAAGAAGGTAGAAAGGCAAGATCACAGAGAGCAAAATTATCCCCTCTTCTACAGGGGACAGAGCTAAGTACGTGGGGAGAGGGAGCAAATTGTCTTTGCGTTCCCTCACATCATCTCTACCTCTTTCCACTGGTCCAGGACCCACATCAAGTCAAATCCAGTGTGTGCTACCCTACAGATCTGGCCCTTCACAGACCATCCCCTCCCCAATCCCAGTGAAGCCACTTGCTCTCTCCTCTGGTCTCCTTCAAGAAACCTCTAACTGATTCCCCCTAACTCCATCTGTGCATAAGTAGTGCCCAGTGTCCTGGTAGGCACCAGAGACAAAGCCCAGCCCTTGAGGAGCTCAGGAGATTGCAGAAAGACAAATACCAAACAATTACAAAGGAGAATGAGGGCAAATAACAATAAATGCACAGTGCTGCTGCCAGATCTTGTCACGAGAATTGAGGAAGGCTCCCGAGGTTGGTGGTGAAGCCAGGACCTGGAAACTAAGTAGATGCTGATGACGTGATGGGGGAGAGATTGTTTCCAACAGAACAGGCTCTAGGGCACCAGGCACCAAGCAAGGCCAGGGAATGGAAGCGAGCCAGCTCGGCATTGCTCAAGAGGAGAGATGGTTCATGGTCAGACACAGAGGTAAACAGGGGGCACTTGCGAGGTTTGGGACTTCATGGCCAAGGTCAAAGGAGGCTCCTATAGGGCTAAGCTGGATTGTGTCATAGTGAGGAAGGCCCTTTTATAAAGGGCCTTTTATAAATGTCAATATGAGATATCTAAGGAATCTGTTGTATAATCCAAGCAATGAAGGAAAATTGAACAAGCGTCCACAATTGGAGTACAATGGAATCAATCTTTCTAAAATGTAAAACATTTGTTATCCATGATGTTTGGGATAAAATCCAACTCCTTAATCTACCTAAAAGGTCCTTCATAAGCTGCTGGCATCAATGTACCTTTTGTTACCTCTCCTCCCAGGAGCCCTCCTCATTTTCACCACCTACGGCCATGTGAGACCACTTGCAACTCTCATAAGAGACATCCTTACACAACTCTGGGCCTTAGCACATGCTGTTCCTCCAGCCTTGAATATCCTTCCTGCGGCCTTAGTGAACTCCTACTTATCTGCCAAGACCCTACTCAGATGTCACATTCTCTGGGAGACTTTCTACAAGAACCACCTTTGCCCTTACGTCTTCCTTCCCCCACCCAAGCAGAGAAGGTACCTAGTTTCCCTGTGGCAATCACCATACTACACAGCCATTTTTCCTCCTACATGATTGTCTTCCACTCTACAAGGGTAACAACAGGTGTTCTTTACCTTCCTGTACTTAGTGCCTGGTACAGTGTGATCCCACAACAAACCTGGGTTCAAGTGAACTGGAGGATATACTTCCACACTGACAAGCTAAGTGAGCTTAACTCCCTGGTGAAAGATGCAAAATTTGTAGAAGTCACACCTGTGAAGTTATTTTTTTTTTCTTAATATTTTATTTACTTTTGAGAGAGAGAGAGAGACAGCATGAGCAGGAGAGGGTCAGAGAGAGAGAGGGAGACACAGAATCTGAAGCAAGCTCCAGGCTATGAGCTGGCTGTCAGTACAGAGCCCGACGCGGGGCTCGAATCCATGGACCGTGAGACCATGACCTGAGCTGAAGTCGGACGCTTAACTGACTGAGCCACCCAGGTGCCCCACACCTGTGAAGTTCTAATAAAATGTCAATAATCTGTAGCCACTTGTGGCCTATTACCAAGGGAAGGTCTGCTCAATAAGTAAATAATTGTCTTACTTGCTAGAATAATACACAAGTAATGATTTCTTAATGATTTCTTAATTTTTTTTTTATTTTTCTCACATTAGTCAAACTGTCTAGAGTTGTCTCACTGAGTCTCTCCCCACAGAATTAGTCTACACGGCCCAAATGCAAGGACAGTAGGCCTCTTGGAGGCAACTGGTTCTCTAGTCTTGCTTATGAATTGCTAAATGATAGGAAAGGACTTTTTTGTATATGTGCTGCCGAAGCGAGCACAGGAAAGGACTTTTTTGAAGAAAAGGTATTCATTTCCATGAGTATGGAATATCGATGCACGAGATTCAGGGCCACCAGCTTACAAAACCACCAAAGTCACAGCACTGACTTACAGATAAAAAGACACCCACCTCATTTCATGAGTGATAAAATGGAGATGAAAATCCCCGCACCCACTGCCCCATGAGAATTTTGTGAATATATGGGATCAGTTGCATAAACGAGGTCTCCCTTGGTTACCAGATGCAACTTCTTGATCAACTCTTATGCCCTGTCCTCTGACATATCATGAGTCATCTCCACAGCCACGTTTACCTGGCAGATGGTACAAGTATTGCTCCACCCCCCCTCCTCCCTGATGGCTGGGCACAGAGCTTTGCCTTTCCGAATCTCCCGCGAATCTGAGTTTTGCTCCATGGCCCTGAAGTTCAAAGGTTCAGAGGATATGCAAATAGCAAAAACAGAACAAACGGGTGCTCCCTGATTCATTCTCTCCAATCATCCCAGATTTCGCTGTCTGCAGTTCTTACCTTCCTCCTTCCTTCTCTCTATCTCACTTCCTAAACTGAGAGGGCAGCACTCCTCTGCCACAGAATATCTTATGCGAGGGCAGTTCAAAGCATGAACAGGACTGAAGGATAAAAGTGTCATGAGTGAAATCTGCTCCCAAGGCCTGAGGAGCTCTGGGCCATTGGAGACCCCTTGAAGCCCTGACTCCCAAGCATTGGGTCCCCATGCTCACTGGCTAATGCAGCAGCCTGGGGAAACAGGGGCCATCCCTGGGTGAATTTCCTGGAGGTAATGAAAGGCTCACAAACAGCTTGATGGATAGCCTTGCTCCATCCACCTGACCTTGGGTACCAGCACAGCTGGCAGTGCCATCTGAGCCTCTCAGAATACAGCAGCCCCAGCAGGGTGCTCTGGATAATGCACATTGTGAGTGGCAGTGTCATTTCCTTAAATCACACTGCTGTCACTTGGCAAGGCCATCTACTGATGCTCAAAGGCCCAACTTCCTCTCCTTATCTCATAGCCGGAGGAGATGCCAAATTCAACAATAAAACCATTGGCTTCTAAGAAAACAAATCAGTCAGACAAGCCTGTATATACAGACATGAGCTGAGGTTAGAAGAAGCAAAGCAGAGTGATGCCCACAGTCCCAGTGTCCCAGTTCCAAACACAGAAAACCCACTGTGGAGAGGGCTACGGTCAAGCAGTAGAGTCTGGGCAAAGGGCAGCCCTGTCAGGGGTATGCGAACAGCCACCAACCAGCCCTGCAACCAGGGTCCTTTCTGGCCAAGAGATGGGAGTCATGCAAGGACGTTTGGGTGGGAAATGAAGCTGCCCAAAGCATCTACTCCCTTCCTCCAACCAAAAGACCCCCATGTGGTTCACTCCAGCTGGGCCACTTACAATCCATTGTGAGGTTGGACTGGATTTATGTTTTCCCTGGCCAGAGTCCTTGTTAATTTCCATGCAACATCTACACAATCAATACATGCTCATCACTGAAAAAAAGTACAGAGAAGTAGTCTCCCCAAATGGCGTCATCCAAGGGTCACTGCCATTAAAGTTTATTTCCATTCATTGCCAACAAAAGCCTGGCAAAAGCTTCCCTCCCCACCACCTGCTTCTTTATACACTAAGGTGACCGGCCTCTGAGTCTCTCCCAAAGGACCCAGCTAGGGCAGATGCAGGGCCACAGGGGTTCCGACCGGGCAGGCTGTCCTTGGAAACCAAGACTGGACCCCCTCATTTCCTTCTCAGGTTAGAGAACTAGCACATTTTAAAAGGTAAAGACCATCATGGAGCCAGCCACCATCTCTTTCAGGGACTTAGAAAACTCCAAAAATCCAAGAACAGCCCAGAGGGGAGGGAGGAAGATCACCACAAGCCTAAAGGAAAAACATGGAGGGATCTGGGATGGTAGAATTGGAATTGGTAGGGACTAGGATAGATCTCACTTCTTACTGAGTCCCTACCTAGCTGTTAGTTACAGCAAACTGCCCCCCACCTCCCACAGCCCCCACATAGTTTGTGCAGAAGGGGTAAATGTTCATAGAGTCTCCCTCCCACTCTGGGACGGGGGACACCGGAAGCATGAGTAACCCAAAGTATAGAAAACCCATAATGTGAAGCTCTGTTGGGTCTTTGTATTGTCATAAATGGATAGATTATCTTTGTATTGTGTTCTGTATGCTGTTGGACTCAGGGACACAGCTAAAAGCCAGGGCAAAGTAGGACTGGTATTACTTTGCAAAATAAGAAAGCCTGTTACTATTTGGTATATTATCTTCCCCCAGTCCACCTGGACCACTGAGTCCCACCAACAGTAATACTAATATGAGAAGGAGGAGGAGGAAGTGGCAGAGGAGGAGGAGGGAAAGAAGGAGAAGGTGGGTGGATTTCCTTCCCTGAATTCATACAGTGGTGAGGAAGTCGCAACATTAGGCATATCCACCCCAAGGGCATCCATTACTAGCCCATTCACTCATGCTAATTCCTCATATTCCTGGCTTTTCCCTCTTGCCCTCTGTGCCACATGGCCAGCCCCTCCAGCTCAACCTTTCTTAGCTTTCCTAAATCCATCTGAGATTATTCATTGAACAAGCCCACTCTCTGACTGAAGCTGCCCCCAAGTAATTGTGCAGCCTGAACCACTTCAGCTTTGGGAAGTACACCACTCAAGTATTCCCCAACTCCCTTCTTCAGCCATAGGAAGAACAGTCACTACTAGTTTGATTTATGAATCCACTTGGATTCCTAAATTTTAGTCCTTGAGATAGATGCCATCATGTAGCAAAGGTGCTGAGGACAGAAACCACCAGGATGGCTCGGTCAGTTAAGCATCTGACTTTGGCTCAGGTCATGATCTCACAGTTCATGGGTTCAAGCCACACGTTGGGCTCAGTGCTAACAGCTCAGAGCCTGGAGCCTGCTTTGGATTCTGTGTCTCCCTCTCTCTTTGCCTTTCCCCTGCTTACTCTCTGTCTCTCTCTCTCTCAAAATAAATAAACATTGAAAAGTTTTAAAAATTAAAAAATAAATGAAAAACCACCAATGCCCTATATCCCAAACTGAGACCCATATCTGAGAATCTGCTGGACAGAAATTATGGTCCTACCACATATGTCAACCCCTGACTATTTGAGGCTTTTTGAGAATCCCTAGTCCCTCTTGATGTCTCCATATCTTCCCAGAGTCCCAAAGGAATATCCACAGGTACTCTCAGTCCAGTTAGTCCGGTACTGCTTCAGAGTCCAGGCTACCAAACCCAAATACCCTGGAAAAAGCACAGAAGCACATCTCAGATGTCTTTCTCTGGTCTTCCCAGAGCTTGATAAAGGGGAGAGAATTCAAGGAGTTAGAGTGCTGATGGACATGCTCCTGGATAACTTTTATTTGTTCTTTATGGCTGAAATCAGACATCACCTCATCCAGGAAGTCTTCTGTCATGCACGAGGTTAGGCTCCCATTCTCTGTGCCCTCAAAGCATCACGTACATCTCACCTAGATTTACTACACTATATCATAAGTTCCCGGAGACCTTTCTGCTCCCGAAGACTCACTAGACCACATGCTTCTGAGCCTAAAGAATGTGTCTTACTGGTCCCTTTGGAAGGCTGGAGCAGTGACCTCCTGCATTTGCTAGCGCCCTAGACACCCTTGACCCCAAATTTGAGTTTTAAGGCCTAGCTTGTGCCTATTTGTACCAAGATTAACATATTTCTGCTCACCCACACCCCTAATTGCTGTAGCTAGGGGAAATGAGAAGTGGGAATTGAAAACAGCTCTCCAAGGCCAAACCAATAGAAGAGGGTTTTGTAATGTCACAGTCAAGGTCGGGAAAGAGACAGACACTCTTCCAGCATAATAAAGTCCAAAAATTATGCTAGCAGTAAGACATGAATCTTGTATGTAGATCATTGAAGTCTGTGGGCAGGAGATGAACACTTGCAGTATAAGTGATTTGTTGTTTAAAGTCGTTTGGGATGATCATAGAGTAAAAACAACAAAAAAAGGAAAGAAAGAAAGTTCCTTCCCGGAAAAGGGTCCCCTCCCTTTTCTTCTCTGAATTCTAGGCTCCAAGTCTCCCCCTCATTCTGAGCAGCAGTAAAATGAATGGAGACTTTAACACAATGAGGAGCTGGGATACTCCAACCAAGGGAATAGTCCCACCCTGGGAAAGGAAGAAAACAACATGAAGCAGAACGAGCCTAAAAAAATAGGTCCAAGTGGGAGATCTGGTCAACCAAGAGGACCTCTGTGTAGGTGCCAACGCCCTAAAGTTCTGGGCAGGAAGAACCCGTGCTTGGTACGATGTAGGAGTTTGAGATAATTAGTTTGAAGCAACCATGCCTGCCCCCTCAATCCATTACCATCCCAGTTCTGTCTAGTTTAGATTCTATAACAAGGATCTGGATTGAAGAACACACTGAACTTTTCTCGAGGTCATGTGTGTATTGTATGTGTGTGTGCATATGTGAACATGCAATTGCCTGGTAAAGTAAGAGAAAGGATTAGCCCTCTTTCCCCTGGTCAACAGGAGACACCTCAGGTACTTATAGGGTCGTTGACATTGGAGGTAAGAGAATGCCTGGAGGAGAGTATCCAGCCACAAGGGAGTCCACAGTCTGGTGGGGTGGGGGGGGCAGAAATGAGAGGTCATTTTTGGCACTTACAATATAGTATAGAAAGTGCTACAGAGAAGGCCAGGATGTTTAAGGACACAGAGAAAGGGCACTTAGGGCTTAGGAAAGCTTTCTGGAGAAGGTGATATCTATGTTGAGCTCTGAAGATCAAGTAGAAGTTAACCAGAAGCATGTCCCTAAAATACCCCAATCCCCATGCTTGGAGAACAGCTGCAAACCCTCCTGTGGGTCTAAAATAAGGACACCAGTGTGGAGTCACACGCATCTCGGATGTGTGAGAGCCCGTTTATTCCCCTTGTGGGTCCCCAGGGCTCACAGACCCTCTCACTTACCTATGTTCCTGGAGGCAGTTCCAAATATTTTCCCTGGAGCTGCAAAGTGGTCCCGATGCTGTGAGCTGGGCTGAAGAGATGGATCTGCAGTGTCCACACAGCCGGGGAGCCCCACCCCAGGGCCGGCCCTGGCCTGGCCCCTTGGAGCCCACTGAAGTCGTGCCAGACACTAGCTAGGCTGCCTGCTCAGACTGCAAGAGGGAGAAGTGTGCTGTGAGCATCCTGGAGCCCGGCCAGGCCTCTCTGGCGAAGCAGGCAGGTGGAGGAGGAGCTGGAGAGAGCCTTGCAAAAACTCCAGAGGATCATATTAACTCCCAAGGAGCCATAGAACCAGCGGGCTAACCACCATCTCTAGGTCCACTGCAGAGCCCCACCCAAGATAATGGGGGTATATGTCCTTCACCATAGTCCTCTGGATATACCCCTGATTAACTTCACCTTGCTGCTTAAATTTGAGTTGGACCCCTATCCAGCAATGCACCTGGGTAGAGTCCTCTGTTATGGAACTGACTGTTATCTTTCCTTAAGTTTTTTTTTTTAAATAATTCTTATTGAGGTGAAATTCACATAACATAAAACTAATCATTTTAAAGCGAACAGTTCCATGGCACTTAATACATCCACAACTTTGTGCAATCGCCACCTCTATCTAGTTGCCAAATATTTTCATCACCACAAAAGGAAACCCTATTAAGTAGTTACATTTCATTTCCCTCTACCCCAGCACCTGACAACCCCAATTTGTGTTCTATCTCTATGGATTTGTCTATTCTATTCTGGATATCTCATTTAAATGATATCATACAATATGTGACATTTTGTGTCCAGCATCTTTCACTTACTATAATATTTTTGGGGTTCATCCACATTGTTGCACATATTAGGACTTCCTTCCTTTTTATGATCAAATAATATTTCATCGTATGCATGCACCATGATTTGTTTATCCTTTGTTGAAGAATGTTTGGGTTGTTTTTACCTTTGGCTCTTGTGGATAGTGCTGCTGTAAATATTTGTTTGAGTACTTGTTTTCAATTCTTTGGAGTATAGATCTAAGAATGGAATCGTTAGGTCATGTGGTAATTCTATGTTTAGCTTAAACTTCTGTTTGTTTTCCACAGTGGTTGAACCATTTTACATTCCTACCTGCAATGTATAAGAGTTTCAATTTTTGCACATTCTCTTCAAAACACCTTTTTCCCCCTTAATAGCCATTACTGAGGCTGTGAAGTGCTATCTTACTGGGGTTTTGACTTGCATTTCTTTAATGACTAATGATTTTGAGCACATTTTCATATGTTTGTTGGCCATTTGCATATCTTCTTTGGAGAAATGTCTATTGAAACCTTTTGCCCATGTTTAAATTAGGTTGTCGTCTTGCTGTTGAGTTATAAAATTCTTACAAGACCCTGATCAGACATATGATTTCCAAATATTTTCTCCCATTTTGTGGGTTGTCTTTTCATTTACTTAATAATGTTCTCTCTTTTTTTGAGGATCCAGAACACATTTTTAAACTAAGTTTTTAAATTTTTATTCCAGTATAGTTAACATATAGTATTATATTAGTTTCGGGTGTACAATTTTATACATCATCTGGTGCTTATCATGATACGTGTACTTTTTAATCCCCATCACCTATTTCTTTTTTTTTTTTAATTTTTATTTTTTTAATGTTTATTTATTTCTGAGAGAGAGAGAGAGAGACAGCGTGAGCAGGGGAGGGTCAGAGAGAGAGGGAGTCACAGACTGAAACAGGCTCCAGGCTCTGAGCTGGCAGTCAGCACAGAGCCCGACGCGGGGCTCGAACCCATGAACTGCGAGATCATGACCCAAGCGAAAGTCGGACGCTTAACCGACTAAGCCACCCAGGCGCCCCCCCATCACCTATTTCATCCTTTCCTCCATTCCACCTCCCCTCTGGTACCCATCAGTTTTTTCTCGATAGTTAAGAGTCTGTTTCTTACTTTGGGTTTCTCTCTCCCCCTCTTATTTTTTTCCTTTGCCCATTGTTTTGTTTCTTAAATTCCACATGTAACTGAAATCATATGGTACTTGTCTTTCTTTGACTGATTTATTTCACTTAGCATAATACTCTGTAGTTCCACCCATGTTGTTGCAAATGGCAATATTTCACTATTTTTATGGCTTAATAATGTTCTTCTTTTACAAAAGTTTTAAATTTTGATGAAGTACAATTTATCTATGTTTTTCTTTTGTTGCTTGTACTTTTTATGTTGTATCTAAGAATCCATTGCCAAATCTGAGGTCATGAATATTTGCCCCTATGTTTTCTTCTATAAGTCTTATGGTTTTAGACCTTATACTTATGTCTTTGTTCCATTTTTAGTTAATTTTTATATATGGTGTGAGGTAGGGGTCCAACTTCACTCTTTTTCAGTAAATTTCCAGTTGTCCCAGCACCGTTTGTTGAAAAGATACTCTTTTCCCATTGAATGATCTTGACGTCTATTTCAAAATACATTGGCCATGGATGTATGGATTTATTTCTGGATCCTCAATTCTATTCCACTGATATATCCTGCACCAGTGCCACACTGTTTTGATTACTGCAGGTTTATAATAAGTTATAGAATTTCTTTCCTTAATCTTGTTTGAACTCAGACAAGGGGTGGTGACCTGAATCAGTATTCCTTTTCCCAACTGGATACCTCATAAGCAACCCTCTACTCTCAAATGTCATTTGAAAATCTGGAGTATGGCTCTAATTCTGAAATCAGGATAAAAGTAGAGCAGGGGAAAAGGGATAACCATGAGAAACAGTGTAAAAATTTTCCCTTTCAGTGGGAAGATAGGCAAGATGGGTGAAGGGGAGTGGGAGATACAATCTTCTAGAAATGGAATGAATAAGCCACAGGGATGAAAGATACAGTATAAAGAATGCTGTCAATAATATTGTAATAGCAGTGTATGGTGACAGATGGTAGCTCCACTCGTAGTGAGCATAGGATAATGTATAATGTCATTATATAATATATATATATAATAATTGTCAAAGTCCTGTGTTGCACACTCAAAAGTAATGTACGTTACTTTGTGTGTCAACTCTACTTCAATAAATAAATAGACAAACAAACAAATAAAACCTCCCCATTCGATTCTTCATTAAAAGAAGGGGCATAATGCAGTGAAAAAAATATGAGCATGAGTGAGCTCCCAGCCCAACTCTGAAGCTATTAGCTATATAGTGTTGGGCAACTTAATCCTCTCTGGCCCTTGGTTTTTCTTGTGAAAAATGGACTTTTGTGAGAACTGCATATGTGCAATAATACATATAAAGCATTTGGCCCAGAGCATCTATCTACTCAATAAGTAGCTCAGCATGTAATTGGGAAATGACCACGGAAATATGGCACATCCTGACTACTGCATGACCTGATCTGGTCTACCTACTCTGGAAGGGTATGCAATGAGGGTAAATTGCTTGACTGCTTTTAATCAGTCACAGGCACACCCTGAGGCAGGCCGGGCAATAGAAGAGACAACATTAGTTTTTTATGTCCTTACTCCCTTTGCTGTAAATGAGCTCCTTAATTAATTAATTTTTAAAAAGTGTTATGTGGGATATCATAATAGTGAGTAAAGCTTTCTGTAAGTCCACAACTAATGTTGCCAGAAGCTTTGTGACCAGGGAAGGCAAATTCATATCCAGAATGAAGTTCTATTTTAATGATACCCAATCACCGTTCTCTCCCTGAGGAAAGGGATCCAATATCATTAATCATCCTACACTTCGGTTAAAGAACAGGCAAGACAGAGCTTATAGGGTTTTCTAAATGCTCCTCAGAATTTCTTTTGTGTGAAACATCTCTAGATGGCCAGGTAAATCCCTAAGTGGAGACAGATGTGTTTAATTGGAATATCCTCTGGAGAGGGAGCCCATTAAGAGCCTGGAAACCTTCAGGGCTTCGGGGTGACTGGCCTGAGCCAAATGCTGCAGATGGGCTGCCAGCAATCAGTGGGTGCTTATCCCCCAGCCTCATCGCTGGGCATAGGCCAGGCCTGCACTCTTTCTGGAGACTGAGTGGTGCTACACCACCTTTGCCAAAGTGGAGTGCATGTGGTCCCCTGCCTCTGTGGGTCACTTCCTTCCAAAGTGAAGTTTGTCCAGGGAGCATGTGATGGCAGAGCATCAGCCACCTGCCTCCCTCCAGCTGTAAGGGTATGTGGGGAAGCTGGTTCCCAAGCTTTATGTTGGGGGAGGCAATGACTTATCAGGTGGAGAATTCTGCCAACACAGGTTGGGTGGTCAGAGGAGCTGAATGTTAACAAGAATGACAGTTGTCCACGACTTGGGTGTCCTAATGAGGTCCGATTTAATCTTGGTAAACTGAATACTGCTCTTCTCCCAATCCCACCCACAGTGAAGGCAAGGGAAATGAGCTGATAGAAAGACCGCCTTCCCTAGCCCTGTCAACCAAAGTCACAGAAATCTCCCCACCTGCCATGTGAGCCTGGTGTTTACTGGGCATTATACCCTTGTTGAGTGAATGAATGGAAAAATGAAACAACGCAGAAAGATCTATTCATCTCAAGCACAACAACTCTAATATCTGGGATTAAGTCCCCCAGGACCCCACATGTTCCTGGGCTGCCATCTTCCTACTCTTACCTCCCCCCAACCCATTGGCCAGATCTCAAAGATGGGTCTTTTGCCTTGTTTCTAGTTTTTCATTGGACCGTAGGTCCCTGCAGCCTGAAAACCCTTGCTAACTCTCCCACAAGGGGTGGGACCTGCTGCCTATGTCCCTGGATGTTGACCGGCTGTTGGCCCAAGTCCTGCCTTCAACAGATCTACATCTGGCAACATATTGGGAGAGATGCTGCTACTAGTCTGACTTGGATCTTGCTTGCTGCAGGGAACCTTACTGTCTGTCCCATTTGCCGGGCCCAAGTCCATGATGGCCCCAAACAAACTAATGCACCCATGCTTGGCTGAATTAGCTCCCCTGCCCATCAACCAAAGCTGCCAAACTCCCTAGATGCCAATCTGACTTGCAATGCTCCCTACTAATCTTCAAAGTAATTTTTCCCACTCTCTAAGGTACTCCCTAGTCCCCTTTCAGCTGAGAATCCCATGGCTAAAACTGAAAAAAAAAAAAATGGTTCTAGAATTTCCAGTTTTATCACTCATTCCTTCATGGGTATTTTTGGCTGAAACATCAGGGTCAAAATGTTAATTACATGGTTTTCATGCAAATACAGAATGAACACACGTCAAAGATTTATTCAACTTATTAATGAGAGAATCACGGGGTTAGGTAAAGCTGCTTCAAAAGGCATTTGAGGAACTGGGTATTTATAGGTTTTTGAAAAAAGCATGTTAGAATAAAATTGTTAGGTTAGATATAAAACTGGTTAATGTGCTGATAGTGCAAATAAGACATTTGGAGTTATCTTTTTTGCCAGACAGAAATCAATTGCATCTCCACCAGGAAAAAATCATCGAGTTAACATGGAACTCCACAACGTCTGGGCTTTTAATCAATGATGAATAGTGAGTCAAACAAAGGTACATTCCCCTGTAATTAAATAATGCTTTGGGGCCTGTTCAACAATGCCCCTGTGTGACATTGAAAGAAGATGTTGTTCTTTCCTTGCCTTATTTCCAAGATTTAGATGTTTTTCTTAACTCTGTGTATGGGTTGTAAAGGTCTCCTTAGGACTTAGGAAAGCTTGAGTCTCAGGGAAATGACTTCAAACACAGACCTGCCATGTTCAAAAGCCCATAGTGATACCCCATGTCCCCAGCACTCTGGTCCACGCAGACCCCTTAACACACCAGCCTCTTCCATTCTTGACTTTGCCTGAGCTTCATTATTCCCTGAATCTGAAGCACTCTCTTCCTATTTGTTCATCTGGGTTACCCCTGTGCTTACTTCATGACATGTGACAAGGGATACTTGCTCCAGCAATCCTTTCTGGACCCTCCCAACCTGGGGGGGTCCCACTATAGTATTTATAGCGGTAATTCTGGCAACACTACCAATTACTGGGTTCTTAACATATGCCCGTGTTCATCCTAAATCATTTACTGATTTACCGACCTCATCTAATTTAAATCTTTGCATTAGAAGTTTGAACAGAGATAATTTCATCCCATTTCCCAATTAACTATCACACAGCTGGAAAGTGAGTGAGGCAAACCCAAACACAGATCTTGTGGACACATAACTATATCGTTCCTCTGCTCTAGAATGGCTTTCTTTTCACACTGCTCAAGCAGATCTTCATGAATTCCCTGAGGAAATGAGTTTTGTGACACTGGTGCCCTGCACAGAATGCCCAAGATTATCTCAAAGTTAGACAAGCCTGGCTCCCACAAAGAAATATGAAGAACACGGAAGTAGAGGATCTGGGAATTCTGGAGTAACCTTGGCCGGCAAAACCCAGCCCTTTGGCAAAGTGTACTGGTGCGAGTCACCTCTTGATTGAGATCTCTCAAATCCCTCAGGATAGTGGAATTCTGGACATGCTCACAGCACATCTCAGCCTGAGCCTCCAGCGTTCTGGAAGCTGGCACAGCCAGCCCCCCTCAGCCTTCAAACACTGTCAACCTGTGTCACTCGGGGCTGCTTTCTCAGCTTCTCTTCAAACTCTACCTTCATTCACTCCACACAAAGTGTGCTGAGTGCTTATCATGTGCCAGATGCCATACTGGGCGCTGGAGATGAAGGAAGTAAGCACATCAGACAGAGACAGTCTTCTGTTGGAGATTATGTTCCATTGTAGGGAGAAAATAACCAAATCAGCGCATGCATACGTGTGAGACTACAGTTAGAAGAAATGCTACAAAGGAAAGGTGCATGTCTTGAGAACATGGAAAGAGAAAAGACCCATTGAGCTGAGACCTAAAGAACAAGTCAGGGATTGGGGTTAGGGAAAAGACATGTGTAGCAACCCGTTCACAGGAGAATTAGAAAAGACCTACCTGATGTTCCTAGAGGTCTTCACCAGCTGCTCCTTTTATCATCTTGCCAAGGGTCAGCTCTATGTCTACCGCCTCCTTCCCAGGGTGTGTCCTTCTTCTCCAAATTCTCCTCTATGCAACCTCCCTATTACACTTGAATTCACAAAGCATTTTTCTTACATCCTTACCTTCCTCACTCATTTCTAAGCTCTGTTAAGGCACAGATTGTATAGTATTTATCAATATCCTCAGGGCCTAGCGCATTGCCCGGAACACAAAAGGCAAGTGATAAATGAATGAATGGATAGTTGAATGGATAAGAGTATAACTCCCGGATATCTGTAATCAGCACATACCGTAAACAGCCCAGCCATTCTGGGCAGATCTATCTCATTGAGGGTATCAAGCCCAGAGGAAGGCCCTGACATCTCAAGGCCTAATAAGGGTACCTGTCTGCCAGTCTTTCAATACTTCCCCACCAGTGACTCCTCCTGATCTGTGTAATGTCCTGACCCCTTGGTGTGCAAGGATGAATTGCAAGTGTATTAAAAATAATTGGGTAGCAAAAGCAAAATCAATGTTTGCAAATAATCTGATTAAAATAATAAATTATAGAACGTGTATTATAGTTTTAATTCACTTGTCCCTAAAGAGTAAGAGTAATGTATGACTTTTTATTCATAAGCTTACTTGCCATCTATACGAGTTCGTGGTGAAATATGTGTTCATAGATTTTACCCATTTTAATTTATTGTTTGTTTGCTTTTTATTGAATTTTGAAAGTTCTTTATATATTCCGGATACAAGACCTTTATAACATATGCTTTGCAAATATTTTCTCCCACAAATACATTTCTGTGCCTTGTCTTTTTATTCTTTTAACAGTATTTTACAGACAAATGAATTTTTAAAATTTTTATGAACTCTATCACTTTACACTTGTATGGATCATGCTTTTGGTATTTAATACATTTTTGCTTCTGTGAAAAATCATTTTTACTTAGTGTGATGTCTAATTATTTTACTTAGTTCAATTTCTTATTTTACTTAGCATAATGTCTTCCAGGTCCATCCATGTTCAATTTATTGAATAGACTAGACTAGCCTTTCTTCACTAAATTGACTTGGCACATTTGTTGAAAATTAATTGTCCATATAAGTGCAGATGTATTCCTGGACTTTCCATTCCATTCCATTGACCTTTTGTTACTTTTATGCCAATAACACACGCTCTTAATTACTACTGCTTTATAGTAAGACTTGAAATCACAGTATTAGTTTTCTAATATCCCCCCATATGGATGCTTTTTATTTCTCTTTATTCCCTTATTGTGTCCAGAATGTCCAGTACAGTGTTGATTAGAATGGTGAAAACGGGCATTTAATCTTGTTCTTAAAATTAGGGAGAAATGCAGAATGCCCTTTATCAGATTGAAGATGCTACCCTCCATTCCTAGTTTTCTGAAGCTTTTTTAGGAATGGATGTTGGATTCTGTAAACATTTTACTGTGGCTACTAAGATTGAATTAACACTGGTTGATTTTTAATTGTTAAAACAGCCCTTCATTCTTGGGATAAACTCCATNTCTGTTTAGAATTTTTGCATCTATATGCATGAGGGATATTGGCCTGTGGTTTGTTAATGTCACTTTTTTTTTTTTTAAACAATGTCTTTGTCTTGTTTTAATACAGGGTGATGTGTTAGGACATATTCCCCCCTTTCAGTTGTCTGGAAGAATTTGTACGAGGTTGGTATTATTTTTTCATTAAATGTTTAGTAGAATTTGCCAATGAAGATGTTACGGACCAAAAATTTATTTGTGTGAATGTCTGAATCTACAAATTCAATTTCTCCACTTGTTATAGGGTTTTTCAGATTATCTATTTCTTTTTTATTAAGCTTAGATCATTTGTATCTTTCAAGGAATTTGTTTCACTTATATTGTTAAATTTATTGGCAAAAAAAGCTGTTACTAATATTTCCCAACCTCCATTTACTGTCTGTAGAATCTCTAATTTTGTTACCTCTCTCATTCTTGATATTGTCAATATATGTCTTCTCTCTTTTTCTCCTGGTCAGTTGGGATAGATGTCTGTCCATTTTATTGATCTTATTAAAGGACCAAATATTTATTTCATTGATATTCTCTATTGTTTTCTGTTTTTTATTTTACTGATTTTTATTTTTATTTTATTATTTTCTTTTCTTTTAACTGCTTTGGTTTAATTTTGCTCTATATTTTCTAGAGTCTTAAAGGAGGAAGCTGGAATTATTAATTTAAGACCTTTTTTCTTCTCTAATTTAAGTGTTATTTATACATGCTTCTATAAGTACTGCTTGAGTGGCATCCCACAAATTTTTATATGTTGTATTTTGATTTTAATTCCACTCAAAATGCTCTCTACCTTCATTTTTTATTTCTTCTTTGACCCATGGTTCATTTAAAAGTGTGTTATTTGATGCTAAGCAAAATAAGTCAGTCAAAGAAAGACAAGTACCATATGACTTCATTCATATGTGGAATTAAAGACACAAAACAATCAAAGGGGAAAATGAGAGAGACAGAAAGCAAGAAACAGACTCTTAATTATAGAGAACAATCTAATGGTTACTAGAAAGGAGGTGGGTGGGAGGATGGGTGAAATAGGCGATGAGGATGCACTTGTGATGAGAATCAGGTGTTGTATGCAAGTGTTGAATCACTATATTGTACACCTGAAACTAATATTGTACTATATGTTAACTAGCTAGAATTAAAATAAAAACTTAAAAACATAAAAATGTGTTGTTTGGTTTTCAAATATGTGGAGATTTTAAAGAGATCTTTCTGTTATTTATTTATAATTTAATTTGGTTTCTAATCTAATTCCACTGCAGTCATAAAACATATTTCTATTTAGAAATCATTTGAAATTTTTGACACTTTATATGTTCTATGAATGTCACATAGATCAACCTGGCTGACAGTGTTGTTCAAATCTTCTATATCTTTACTTTGTCTAATGGCTTTTTTCAAATATAGATATAGGGTTTTAAAACTTTCCATTATAATTGTGGATTTGTCTTTTCTTTTTGCTCCAGATATTTTGAAGCCTTGTTATTAGAAGTATAAATACTTAGAATCATTATGTCCTCTTGATGAATCACTCTACTTGTAAAATCAACATTTTTTTAGTCACTGGAAATATTCTTTGCTCTGAAATCTATTTTGGCTGATATCACTATAGCTTCTCTGGCTTTTCATTGGGATGTTTAGACCATTTATATTTAATATGATTACTATATGGTTAGGTGTTAAGTCTATCTTCTTGGTATTTGTTTTTTATTTGTTCTATTTGTTCGTTAGTCACTTTCCACCACCACCCTTTTTTTTTTAATCTTCTTATGTATTAAGTGAATATTTTTGTAGGATTCCATTTTATCCCCTTTGTTGTCTTTGTTTCATTATTTTAGTATTTGCTTCAATGTTTATAGAATATATTTTTAACTTATGACAGTCTAGCTTCGAGTGATACTATATCACTTCACATATAAGGTAAGAATATTAGGGAAGGATTCTTCCATTTCTCCATTCCCAACCTTTGTGCTATTGCTGTCAGACTCTTTACTTTATCATGTTATAAATCTACTACTCTATTATTATTTTTATTTAAACGGTCAATATATTTTTAATATATTTAAATAATGAAGAAAAATATATTTCTTCATTTCTTCATGTAGATTTATATTTCCACCTAGTATCACTTTCCATCTGCCTGAAAGAATTCCTTAAACATATCATGTATTGGGAGTCTGCTGGTGATTAATTCCTTCAATTTTCTATATCCAAAGAACTCTTTCTATTGCTTTCATTTTTGAAAGGTATTTTTCTTCTAGTGTGAAATGTATTTTTTGTTTGTTTTTTTTACTCTTTATTTTAGAGAAGTTGTTCCACTGTCCTCTTGCTACTTTGCTCTTAACAAGAAATCCATTGTCATCTTTATCTTATTCTTTTATATATATCTTTTTTACCCTGTCTGCTTCTAAGATTTTCTCTTTATCACTGGTTTTGAGCACTTTGATTATGATATGCTTTGGTGTTTGTGTATGTGTGTGTGTTTAAGTTTCTTGTCCTTTTTGCATCTATTGAGGTTGTAGCTTTTATCAAATTTAGAAATTTTCAGCCATTATTTCTTCAAATGCTTTTCTGCTTTGTGAAGGAGTCTAGATTCCTTTGTCATGGACTCAAGTTACACATTTATTATTTATGATTTACTTCTTTTCTTTCTTTTCTCTCTGTGGTTTATTTTGGATAACTTCTCTTGCTATAACTTCAAGTCACTAAAAAGCCAATTTTATTCCAAAATTTCATTTGTCATGAATTTCATCAAATGTATTCTTCATCCAAGGTATTGTGGGTTTTATTTCTTGAAGTTTGACTTAGGTCTTTAAAATTATATCTCCTGTGTCTCCATTTAAATTTATGAATATATGAAACACCATCACAATAATTGCTTCAACATCCTATTTGTTAATTTTAACGTCTTTGTCAACTCTGTGTTGGTTTTGATTATTGATTTTTCTTCTCATTATAGGCCGTCTTTCCCTGCTTCTTTGCATGTCTGATAATCCTTTATTGGATACCAGACATTGTCAAGTTTATCTTATTGGGTGATAGTTATTTTTAAATTATTATAAATATTCTTGGGGATTATTTTAAAGACACAGCTATTTTGTAACAGCTTCATATTTTTAGGTCTTTACTTTAAGATGTGTTAGGTGGGTCCAGAGCAGTGATTAGAGTTAATTATTCTATTGAGAAAAGACCTTCGTTGTACTCCACCCAATGTCCCATGAATCATGAGTTTTTCTATTCTGGCTGGTGGGAGTTACCTCTATTCTCAGCCTGTGTGAGTGTCAAACATGGTTACCTCTCATCCTCTCAGATGGTTCTCTTACTAGCCTTGAGTAGTTTTCTCTCATCCAAGCATTAATCAGTATTCAGCTCAATACTTGGGGTCTTCCCTCTGTGGATCACAGGCTTCCTCTGTGTGGTTTCTCCTCCTTTTGCTCAATCCCTTGAATTCTAGCCTCCTTCATCCTCCTCAGACTGTCACTTATCTCTTCTCAACTGAGGAAGGCTGCCAGGCTCTTGCCTGGCTTCCTCTTCCCTGAAACACTATCTGGGCAGTCTCTCAAATGAGTACACTGAGCATTGGTAAGGCTCATCTGCTTTTTTTTCATCTCTTAGGGTTAACTGTGATTTTTTTGTCTGATGTCCAGCATCTTGAAATGTTTTTTTATATAGTCTGTCTTTTTGTTTGTTTCAGGCTGGGGAGTAAATCAGGTCCCTGTTACCCCCTCTTAACCAGAAGTGAAAGTCCTATAGTTCCTTGAGCAAGAGAGAAGATGGCGGTCCCTTGCACATGGCCTACAAGACAGGCCTATAAATGCACAGGCATAGGACTCCCCTACCTATGTCACCATTTTTGATGTACCATTCATAGTTGGGAGCATGAATCATCATAGAATTTATTTTGAAAGTTTTCACTATTTTAATTAAATCATTTTTAAATATATGCATAAATATCATTCAAAAATAAAGAATTAAAGAAAATTTCATTGGTCCTGTCTACGTATGCATTGTGAATAAGCTAAACTGATCCATGGTCCTTTTGCTTAATTTAAAAGTTAACTGGGGGCGCCTGGGTGGCTTAGTCGGTTAAGCGTCCGACTTTCGCTTAGGTCATGATCTCGCGGTTCGTGGGTTCGAGCCCCGCGTCGGACTCTGTGCTGACTGCCAGCTCAGAGCCTGGAGCCTGTTTCAGTCTGTGACTCCCTCTCTCTCTGACCCTCCCCTGCTCACACTGTCTCTCTCTCTCTCTCCTAGAAATAAATAAAACACTAAAAAAAATTTTAAAAAAAAAGTTAACTGTGGGGCACTTGGGTGGCTCAGTTGGTTAAAGTGTCCGACTTGGGCTCAGATCATGACGTCACTGTTCATCAGTTATAGCCTGGTGTTGGGTTCTGTGCTGACAACTCAGAGTTTGGAGCCTGCTTCAGATTCTGTGTCTCCCTCTCTCTCTCTGCCCCTTCCCCACACATGCTTTGCCTGTCTGTCTCTCTCTCAAAAATAAATTTAAAAAAATTAAAAAATAAAAATAAAAGCTAAATGTTACTGGACCAAATGTAGATATAATACAATGCAAATGCAATTCTTAACAAAGACACTATAGTAAAAACACATGTAAATTTGTAAATCACCTGTATCATACCTTTTTTATATTATGATAATGTTTATTTATGAGGTTTCTTATTGTATATAGGTTTTTAAAAAGTGATTTGAAAAATAAACTTTAACGTTTTCAAATTTTTATTGCTACCATTTATTTTTCCTTCAGATCCTTCCTTCATTCATCCACTCATAACAAATATTCATTGATTGCCTACTATTTGCTATGCTAGCAGATTTTTCTTATAAAACACCACATTTAATTATTTTAATAGCTACTTTAATTATAAAATTATAAAATATATCTGGAGCAAAATTTATTTTGCTTCTCTAAAAAATGTTAACAGGCTCAAAATCCAGGGACACTCATGAGAGTGTGGTACACAGGTACACATTACGCAACATGTGTATAGCATACTTAAATGTAATCATCATACATGTGGATCTGTCTCTATTTGCTCTGTGATGTGGGTCAGCAACTGACAAGTATCTGTAGGGGGTAGATAAACAGAAAAGAATAGTATGAATAAAGAAAATATGAGTAGGCACCACGCAAGGACCAAAATAGGAGGCTGTAAAGGTTTGACACATATGACAAAATGGGAAAGAAGCTGCTTCTGGGCTTTGAGACCAGGAAAGAAAGTCCCCCTAATGGGGGATGAGAAAGTAGAGATCAGTGTGAAGGACAGCTGGAGTCTGAGTTCAAGGATAAGTACCCTGGAAGTTGCTGGCGGTCAAAGGGCTTAAGGATAACTCCCTTTTCTCCAGGATTCCAGTTGATAAGAGAACACACACCAAGGATAGCCAAGTGGATCCCAGAGAATTATTCCCATTAATGGTCCCGACAGTACCGGGTAATCTCAAAGAACAGAGCTTTCTGCTAACCTCTGTTGTACGTGTGCCTTGGACAAGATTGCTGGTGGGTCTCCTCTTATACTGCCAGCTTCGTGGAGGACCACAGGACTGCCTCACATACCCAGTTACTTCTTGAAACTGGCCACTGTTCTGACGCAGGTGCATTTACCCACGGGAGCCGGAAGCTGAGGACAGCTCACGGATTCTCTTGTACACCCATGAGGCAGATGGTTCAGATAGATGTGGTAGAATATATATATATTTGCTCTGAAGCACAGTGACTCAACTCCCCATGATTTGGATCAAGGACTGTTGGGTTCTGTGGGTACGTCAGCCATGCCCTGCCCACCTGAAGAACCAGGTAAGTGGTGGGAATGGGTGTGGAGGTTTCCACCCCAATACTCCTCCTCCAGGACACAGACCAGAGGTGTCCCTTTTTTGGAAACATGCAGAAAAAGAGAAAAAAATCATTCTCCTTTTACCAAAAAGAATCATCATGGTCTCTCTAGCTTCAATGCAAGACACACTTGCTGAGTACCTATGGTCCCAGCCCTCCTGGGGTTCTGATTTCCAACACAATCTGGTCGGTAAATATTCTTAGCAGACATAAGATGGCAGAGTTTGGAGCTCTTTATTTTTGTTCACGTTTTCTTTATAGGATTTTTCACACAGCTTAAGCTTGATGTCCTGTGAAGTGTGAGGAATCAGACCGAGGACAGTGAATCTCGAGGAAGAGTCTCTCTCTATTAAAGTGGCTGAATCCCATCAAGCTGGCTCACCTGCCCAAACTGCAGAACTAGATGTTGCTTCTTGGCTGTCTGCCTTAAGGGAGCCTCTTGAAAAAGCCTTTATTTGATGTTCCTGAAAACTGGAAAGAACAAAAAGACAGCAGAGAGGGGAGGGGACAGTAGAGTGTGCTCTAGGAGTCAACGAGAATGGGAGGAAAGACCCAGTGGGGAGGTGCCCTGTCCAGGGGCAGATCCACACCACAGCACCAACCTACAGCCCCCTGACTGGCTTTCTCATGGTACGGTCTGGCTGCACTTCCTGCAGGGTCCCCACGCAGACCCCTCCTCAGCGCCCCCACCCAGGGCTGCTGGGATATGTACTCCTACGTCTTCGTTGTACACCTGCAGTCAAAGAGAGCCCACACACGCCTGGGAGCTCACATGCAGCCAGGCCTCCTGGCTCCTAGCCAGAGCTCGCTGGACAGCCCAGTGGAGATCATCCCGGATACAGATAACTCTCTTCTGAGTCTTTGCTTTTTTTAGGCAAAGGATTGCAAGTAAAGCTTCGAGAGATTAGGGACTGAAGAAAGATTGAAAAAGAGATCATGACTTCTCCCTGCCAAATAGAGAAAGACCTTCCATATTGGTGGAGCGTACTGGAGTTCTCCAGAAATAATTTTGGCTACAGGGTGAATTTTTGCATAGATTTAATACCCAAGAACCCCTGAGGGCTTGGCAGTCTGGCAGATAGGAGGCCTCTAGAAAACACAGTATGACTGCAATTATGCAAAGATAAGAAAAAATAAAAACTGTGAAGAAAAAAAAGAAGCTGGCAGAAAATGGTACAAAATGTTAGGAGGGAAGGTTCCATAGTACAGTGACTCGGGAGTCAATTAGACTTGGATTTTAATCTCTGCTCTGCCACTTACTGGCTGTGCTGCCTTGGGCATGATGCCTAACTTCTCTGAAACAATTTCTTCCTCTCTCCTAAGAAATCTTAGCACATATCTCAAAGAATTATTGTGAAACTTATATTACATAATGTATGCTATTACACAGCAGAATGTTTAATACTTAAAATAATGCTCAAAAGGTGCAAACGATTGAGTATTGTCGTAAGACTCTGGTGACTTTTTCTCTCCATTTTTTGTATCATCCACATTTCGTACAATGAATACATATTACATATGCCGAATCACAGCCTGATAGGCTGACGACAGTTCTTTCTTTCTTTCTTTCTTTTTTAATGTTTTATTTATTTCTAGGAGAGAGAGACAGCGTGAGCAGGGGAGGATCAGAGAGAGAGGGAGTCACAGACTGAAACAGGCTCCAGGCTCTGAGCTGGCAGTCAGCACAGAGCCCGACGCGGGGCTCGAACCCACGAACCGCGAGATCATGACCTAAGCAAAAGTCGGTCGCTTAACCGACTAAGCCACCCAGGCGCCCCGACGACAGTTCTTTCTATCCAGGCTCATTCCGTGAGGCTTCTCACAAGGGCCTTCAGGTCTGCCGAGTGCACACAGTGCTTCCTTCTGCTAGAGGAGCCTCTGCTCTGTGCAGAGTTGGCTGAGATGGGGAGGGACTGGGATCATGAGTATCAGAGGAGAAGAAAGTAAGAGCACCGCAGGCAACTGCATTGCTTTCTGAGCAATGGTTTCTGGTTAAGTGAGTGGGACCCTGAAAGAAAGCCAAGCATCATTTTTTGTGCAAGGAGAACCCATCGAGATGTTCCTTCACACAGTATGCCATTTAAGATGCCATATGTTACATTTCCGTCCTGCGAACATCACAAATGGGTAGAATTTTCCTCTTGACTAAGATATCGGGCTAACCTGGGGCGCCTGGGTGGCTTAGTCGGTTAAGCGTCCGACTTTCGCTTGGGTCATGATCTCGCGGTTCGTGGGTTCGAGCCCCGCGTCGGGCTCTGTGCTGACTGCCAGCTCAGAGCCTGGAGCCTGTTTCAGTCTGTGACTCCCTCTCTCTCTGACCCTCCCCTGCTCACGCTGTGTCTCTCCCTCTCTCCTAGAAATAAATAAAACATTAAAAAAAAAAAAAGATATCTGGCTAACCCTAGAGGCCAAACACTAGGCCTCAGCTATCAAAGGCAGCTTCTCCAGTGCCCCCATCATGCTCCCAGTCTTGCCCCTCTTGGCAGGCACCTTGGCTGGGCAGTGGACACTGTCAAATTATGACTAGCACACAGCAGAGATAGAAGACAGGAAAGAGACAAGTAGAGATCTATCACCTTCTCTGCCTTCAACAGCGGAACTACATGTATTCCCAAGAGCGTAAAGCAATAAGTTGTTGAACTGAGAACTGAGTGTGACCTTACAGTTCTGAGTCTTGATTCCCGTATGAAGTTCCATTTACTGACATACCCAAGGTCAGAGAGGATTCAGGGAGTTGGCCAACTCAACCAGCAGAGTCAGAACTAGAAGCCAGGCCTCCTAATTCCCAGGTGGTAATGCTTCCTCTAGAGAGGGATTTTGCTTTTCCCACAATGGCTTAGACTATTGGATCCAGAGAGTATCACCTTCTCAGAGGTGCTTACCACTGGAGCTGCTGTACAAATTGGGAGAGGACCCCCTCTTGGATGCACATTGAATGAGAGTCGGAATCAAAGCTTTGCCTCCCGTGCTGTCCTGAAGTTGCTGTTTCTCATGGCCACACACTCCTTTAGACTTCTAGTTAAAGCCAGCGTGGTGAGGGCTCCATGCCAGCCTCCAGGCTGGCCCCCAGGGCGCCAGCAGTGGGACACGTGATCAGAATGAGAACCCTGACTTTCATCCGGCTGCTCGTTATCTGTGAACAGATGAGCCCTTCACAGTACCATGGCAAAGATCAGAGAACAGACTGGCTGCCAAGCATCCGAAGAGTCATGTTTCTACATGGATCCCTGCTGGCACATGCTATCCAGGATGTATGCGCAATAGCGTGTTCTGTCCTTGCAAAGTCATCGTCTCCATCACAGATGGCTTACATCTTTTCAGACACTCAATCAGGGGGGATAACAAAATTTTAGTTGAACATTATTCATTCAGATATAATTCAGATGCCATACAATTCACCTACTTAAAGCATGCAATTCAATGCTATTTAATATAGTCACAGAAGTTTTCGAGCGTCATCTCAACCTAATTTTAGAGTATTTTTATCATCCCTTCAAAAAGATTCCTCATCCCTTAGATGTAATCCCCCACTGTCCCCTATCTCCCCCAGCCCCAGACAACCACTAATCTATTTTCTGTCTCTATAAATTGGCCTACTTTGGGCATTTCATAGAAATGGAATCTTATAATACGTGAGCCATTGTGATTGGCCTCCTTCGCTTAGCAATCATGTTTCCAAGGGTTATCCATGCTGTCGATTAATTCTCTTGTTTGTTTGTTTTAAGTAGGCTTCACACCCAGCACGGAATCCAATGTAGGGCTTGAACTCACAACCCTGAGATCAAGAGCATGACGCTTAACCAACTGAGCCACCCAGGCGCCCCCAGTTAATTCGTCTTTTATATAGTTTTCGCATTATCTTTTCCAGATCTTACAGTGTCTTGTGGGCTATCCTCAAACGTTTTGGTTACTGTTGAAATTAAAATGAAAATAAATTCTATTTATCCAAGCTTTTAGTGAGCTAATGTGGGTGGCACTGTATTACCACCAAGTTGAGATAAATCCATTTGTATATCTCTGTCAAATGCCACTAGAAACACTGACTTCAGAAATGTTGAGCTGTGTTTTGTGGTTGCAGTCTTCTGGTCATATATAAATCTATGGTTTATTGCAAGAAACAATTATCCCCAAGATAACAGAGCCATAAAACTTGGGAATATTCCCTATTTCAACAGATGAATTTTCATGCATCTCAGGGATGCACTACGCTGCCCTCTGCTGAGGAGAATGACAAGAAGACTAAAAACCAAAGGAATGTGAAGGGATACCAGAGGGCCTGAGAAAATGTTTCTAACAAACTCACCTTTATTTGTTCATGATTCGAATAGCATTTAAAGGTCACCTACACTGTGTCAGGCACTGTGCTGGTAGGAATACAAACACAGAGCAATGATCCTTGTCCTTCAGAAACTCCTTGGTAGAGGACAAGTTCTTTCACTCACATGCTAGAACCGGTGCTCAACACAACCTCCCCAATTTCAGATTCGCTGGGCCTGGTGCAATGTCAAAGGTGAGAACTCTTGTCTCTGGTGCAATGTCCAAGGCAACCCAAAGACAGGTGCTAGAATGTAAAAATAGCATAGACTGTTCTCTGTATTTAAGAGTCTGTTTTTCTGTTTGTTTCTTTTTCTTCTTTGTTTTGTGTGTTAAGTTCCACACAGGAGTGAAATCATAGGGTCTTTTTCTTTCTCTGTCTGACTTATTTCACTTAGCATTATACCCTCTAGGCCCATCCATGTTGTTGCAAATGGCAAGATCTCACTCTTTTCTGTGGCTGAGTCCATGGCGTATACACCACATCTTCTTCATCCATTTGTCTGTGGATGGACACTTGGGTTTGTTCTGTATCCCGACTATTGTAAATAAATCTGCAATAAACGTAGGGGTGTATGTATCTTTTTGAATTAGTATTTTAATTTTCTTTGGGTAAATGCCCAGTAATGGAATTACTAGATCATATGGTTATTTTATTTTATTTTATTTTATTTTATTTTATTTTATTTTTGAGGAAACTCCATACTGTTTTCCCACAGTGGCTATCTTAAAGGGCAAACTGGTGGTCCAGAGGGAAGGTGGGTGGAGGGATGAGTGAAATGGATAAAGGAGATTAAAAGCACACTTACTGGGATGAGTAATGTATACAATGTATACAATTGCTGGATCATTATATTATACACCTGAAACAAACATAACACTGTATATTAATTATACTTCAGTTAAAAATAAATTAAATAAATAAATAATTTTAACAGTTAAAAGTAAAATAAAAAATAAAAATAGCATAGATTGTTATAGCTAAAGAGAACTGGAATGAGATTCTACAGTCCCAAACCTCAAAGAGTATGGGTAACAAATCACCCTGAAACCAAGTGGCTCAAAATAATAATAGTAATTTATTATCTCTCATTGTTTACATGGGTCAAAAATTCAGGAGTGGCTCAGTTGGATGTTTGCATCACAGTCTCATGTGGGGTTGTAGTCAGATGTCTGCTGGGGTTGGAATCATCTGAAGTTTGGATGGGGGCTGGACAATCTGCTATGCAGGTGGCCCACTCAAATAGTGAGCAAGCTCATGCTGTCCAGATTGTTCCTCTCCACGAAGGTCTCCCACAAGACTCTTTGAGAGTCCTTACCGCATGACAGCTGGCTTCTCCCAAAACGAATAATGCAAGAGATTCAGCTGTCGGTTGCAATGCCTTCTATGACCCAGTCTAAGCAGTCACCTACCATGACTTCCACCATAATATTTGGGCCACACAGCCTGCCCAAATTCAACACAGGAGGGACCTATACAAGGACATGAACACCAGGAGGCAGGAATCGTTGAGGGCCATCTTGGAGGCTGGCTACCACATCACTCTTCAGTTTCTCTTCCATTTACCACCTTGAAAATCAAAGTCCAAATTCCTAGCTGTTATTTGAATCACCTCCTTAAACCTCTGCCACGTGTTCATCCAACCTCTGCCTGAATCCTTGTGGGCAGGAGTTCAAGATCCTCCAGTTCTGACTGCTCTCTTCCCAAATGGTACTGATCCTCTCAGACCTCCTTTTCAGATAAAGTCACGTCCTCTTCCATGCCTGAGATGCACATACTTAAAAATACCAATTATGTTCCTCCAGTAAACATTGATCAGGACCTGTTCTGCACCATACCCATTGCTCTAGCTGCTGGGAGTACCGCCATGAATAAGATACATTGTTTGCCACCAAAGAGCTCATTGTTTAGCTTCCTTGGTCCGTTTCAGCAGGAACACGCCACACCCCACAAGCAAGGAGTCCCTTGTCTTTTCTATATGTGGTCTCAGAGAAATTTCTTCTCTTTTAGCCAAAGCTTTTCTGGTAGAGATAATAAAAAAGAGAGAATAAAACTCAAATTGCTCCAAGAAACCAGATACATGTGAAGAAGAATTGGGATGGGAAAGTCGCTCTGCATCTGAAACAAATCTTGCTTGTTCTTAAAATGTAATTTAAGAGACCTGAAGCTGATATATAAAAAGCAACAGATTTCTGGCATCCTTCTTCAACTCTTATTATAATTCAAGTTTTTCAATAGATTATTTTCTATTTCCATATCATCTGCAAATAATTCAAGTTTTGTTTTCCTTTCCAGTTCTCATACCTTTTCTTTCTTCTTGTTTTGTTGCACTTTTTAAGACATCCAGCATATGGAATAGAAGAAATGATCATAAACATCACTACTTTATTTCTCAATTCTTTTTTCTTCCAGCTCTAATAATGGCAGGGTACCTTGTATCAGACAAAACCCACCTGCTCGTAACAATTGTGATTTATGAACAAAATATTGACAACTGTATGATATCCATAGACAGTAACCAAAGACAAGCAGAAATTAGGGGGATGCAAGCCTTGGAGGAGTGGAAATAAACTCTATGAGATTCTCATTTAACCAGCTTTTCCCTGAAGGCACCCCCCAGTCAGCCTAACGCATGAGAATTGGAATCCAAAAAGCAACAGCCTTACTAGGCTGTAGAGTCAGAGTTGAAACCTTGCAGTCATCATAGAAGCTTGCAAATGAGAGGTGGGGAAAATATGGGAAACGAGAGGGCCATAAAAATCTATATATAGGTACCCCCTCAAGTCCTTGCTGACCTTGAAAATGCATAGACAACAGGGAAAAGCTCCAAGGAGCACAGAGGAAAAGAACAGTTGGAAGGTGGAAGATGCTGAAGAGGAATTTTAGTAGAAAGAAAGACTCTAGGGTTCAAGTCTCCCCCACCCCAGATTAGAGGGGTGCGGTGAACATTTTAGACTTTTTGACAAACCTTTAAAAGGGTCAGGACCTAGGATGAAGAAGCACATCCCAGGACTAAGGGTTAGACCTTAGGACTAAGCATTAAAATTAAAATGAACCCAGTCTAACAAAGCCTGAAGCCAAGCTTTTATCCAGGTGATCTTCCAGCAAATCTGCTAGACCTCCTCAAACAAACTTCAACATTCTTCAGAAAAATATAACAGAATCCAGATTCTTACAATGTGTCACTGTGTGAGCATGCCTCACAGTGAGTCAAGTGAATTTTTTGGTTTCCCAGTGCATATTAAAGTTACGTTTGCACTATGCTATAGTCTGTTAAGTGTGCAAAAGCATTGCATCTAAAAAAATGTATGTGACTTAAATTTAAAAATACTTTATTGTTAAAACTGCTAATTATCATCTAAGCTTTCAGCAAGTCATGATCACTAATCACAAACTGTCATAACAAACATGACAATAATGAGAAAGTTTTAAATATTGTGAGATTTACCAAAATGTGACACAGAGACACAAAGTGAGAAAATGCTGTTGGAGAAATGGCTCCAATGGACTAGCTAGATGTAGAGTTGCCACAATCTTCATTTTGTAAAAACTGCAGCATCTACCAAATGCGATAAAGCAAAGCACAGTAAAACAAAGGATGCCTGTACAATAAAAAAATATTATACCTGGGAAGAAATAGGAAAATATGATGACAAGTCAAGAGAAAAAAAGGCAGTCAACAAAATAGATCCACATTTAGGATTCTGGAGGAAATGACTTTAAAATAAGTGTTAAATATGTTAAAGGGTTTTACCAGAAAAAATGGATATAAGAGATGAAGAATCTCAGAAGAGATATGTATAATCTAAAAATGTGCCAAATAGAAACCTAAGAACTGAAAGATATAGTATATGAAATTAAAAAAAAAATTCATAGCAGGTGATTAACAGAATATTGGATGAGAGAGAAAGAATAAAAATTACTGATTTAAAGACAAATAAGTAGAAATTACCCAAAAATGAATAAGAGAGAGTATTAAAAAAGAGAGAGATAATTAGAATCTCAATATCAATAATACCAAATACAGTGATAATATCAAACAACCTACTATACGTATAATTGGAGTCTCAGAAGAAGGTAAGAGAAGGAATAAGAAAATATTTGAAAGAAAGAGTAGCCAAAATTTTTCCAAATTTAATTATAACATCAAACATTATATATAAGAAGCTTAAGTTTCCAAAAAGAATCAATACCAAAAACAAACAAACAAAAACAGCCTACACCTATGAGGCGCCTGGATGGCTCAGTCAGTTAAGTGGCCAACTCTTGATCTCAGCTCAGGTCTTCATCTCAAAGCAGTGAGTTCAAGCCCCACATTAGGCTCTGTACTGGGCTTGAAGCCTATGTAAGTTAAAAAATAATAAATAAATAAATTTTAAAAATTTAATGCCTAAAGCAAACATGCAAACCTGTTAGTGTATATTAATTCTGGGTTGTGCACATTGGTGTTATTATTTATTCTTTGTGCATTTCTATGTTTAAAAACTTTCTGTTAAAAATCTCCAGGAGCACCTGGCTGTTCAGTTGGAGGAGCACATGACTCTCGATCTTGGGGTTGTGACTTCAAGCACCGCATTGGATGTAGAGATCATTAAAAATAAATAAAATGAATAAACTCCTTTAAAAAGTTCCAGTTACTTCCATTTCAGAGTCACCGTGTATAAGTTAATTTGTCTTAAAGCATCTTTCCCAAAGAACAATTTATATGAATAATTATAAGAATGTTTATATGAAAACACTCAAAGAATGACACCTAAATTAGCATATCTTTTCTTTACCATAATGAGGAATTCGTTTAAAATAATTTTTTACATTGGTGATAAGAAGAAAATTCATTCACAAATATTCTCAGGACTTCTTTCTTCTTTTTTACCTGCTAAAGGCAATTTTGTCTTTCCTCTCTGCCTATACCTTACAAAAAGCTTTGGTGGTGTAATATCAGGAGAATGGGTAGAAAGACACCAGAACTGGGGAGGTAAAATGCTCAGAGATTAGTCGGGGTGAAGAGTGAAGAATTCATGGTTTCAAGAATGGGTGACTTTGGAGAAGTCGGTGGTGTTAGGGACCTGCAGCAGAGAGAGAAAGGGATAATTCAGGAGCTGTGGCCATGGGTTATGAGCGGATCCATGATCATATTTTTAAAATGATGTTAGTAAACATTGAAATTACTTTTTAATTGCTGACTATTGTTTCTTTGTCAGTACTTAGGGCCTCAAGATTTATTTGAGTTACATGCTCATAAATTACTGAAATTTATTTCTCTGTTGTTTCCTGAAGAAACCCTGAGAGTGGGGAGGTCATGATATCACATTCTCATTGTTGAGTTGCTTGGTAGAGGGAGAGGGAATCAGTCATTTAAATATAGTGACGGTAGAAATTATGGGCTTCAGAATCTTCAGAATATTTTATACCTGAAGTCTAAAAACATAAGGTATAACTACTTAAATATCCAAGCTCCTTGACTTATCTTTCAAAGTGTGACATCCTCTCCGCCTACTAAATAGATGTATGTATACATATACACATATATTATATTGAAGGTATATTATATATAATCGTAATCCATACACTTTATCATGTCTATGTTAACTACTATTGTGTACATTCAAAAATTTAAGATAAATCCCCCCATTCCTGATTCTTGCTTTACACAGTACTTTCATGATTTTGTAGCTGTGTGTGTACGTGTTTACCTTACATTATAGAATTGCATATTTACATTACTATTTCTTGATTTTTCAGTTTTAGGTATCAACTATTGACTTCCTAATATGGGAGATGAGGATTTAATGTCCTTACAACTCTTCCCTCATCCTCTTAATATAGTTACGATTTTCAGTTAAATCAATATTCAGTGCCAAATTAAATATTTGTGGCTAAGTGGTGTATTATGAAAACAATTTCTCATACAACATTTTCTCTAGAGTTAATAATGATTGTCTCATTATTTCATTTGCTTGTTTTCTCTATCTGTCAATCATTGTATATAATTGTATAACCCTGGCCATGAGTTATTCTAGGTGGCAAATGAGGGGCAGGGATTGAGACATTAGCACAGTCAGTGCATTCATTTGTACTTAACCCCCTGTTTTCATTAACACCCTGGCCCAGTGTCCCTGAGCCCAGATTCCATTTAAATCAAGCTCTCCAAAGAGCAACACCACAATGTTTTGTGAAGATGAGCGGTCACCAAAGTTGTAGGGTTTGGGAGGGGATATGGAGATTCAAATTCTTCTTGTAGACTGTCCACCTCCTCCTATTTTGAACCCAAGCTATCTCTCACTTTCAGAGGCACCCATGGCCTTCTGGAGTTCAGACAGGCAACTCCAGGTTGCATTTATCCTTTCCCCTCTGCAAGCTTGAGTTTCATTTCCCCCCCAACTTTCTTTTACAGTCACTCTTTCTCTTTTCAGATTCCCAAATTTGTTTCTATTATGACTTCCCGAAAACGGACTAATCTAGTACTAGTAAACTTCTCTGACTCTGTTTCCCAATCTACCAAATGAAAGAGCCATGTTTTCCTTTACAGCATCTGGATGCAAATCCTGCCACGTCCTTGCTTCACCCACATCATCACACATTCACCCTTTGCTGTGAGAATCTCTGAGAGCTTCTGGCCAGAGCTGGGGATGTGCCAAAAATGCTAGTGCTTGACCTGAGCTGACAGTCAAGGCAGAAATGCATTGGTTTATTGGTGTTCCACGGAAAATTTCACAGAAAAAAGTGTTTCATATTTTTTTTATTACTGCTCCTTTTTCCAAGAGTCCTAGAAACAAATCCAGTCACCCACAAAGGGGATGAAGAAGGAAGAAGAGAAGAGAGATAAGCAAGGGAGAGAACAGGAAATGGGGGAGGGAAACACAAGGTAAGCTGCCTATTTTCCTGCTACATCCTTACTTTCCATTAAGGTGTCCTTGTCCCTTGTACATGTGACCATGCCCCAAGCGGGTAGACCTCACATCAAGGTGAACTCCCTGCGTGTTCCTTTCAGGCTCAGGCTAAAACTCCACAACACAAAGGTAAATAGTATGACAGCAAACTAATCACTCTCCTTGACTCAGTGGGACACAAATTTCATGTGTCTTTGATTCTTCTTACCCCCCTCTCCCTGATGAGCCTATTTCCATGATGATATCATTCCACAAGCTCAGTTTGCTGATGGATTGGGAAACTTACAAGACAAACCCCAGTGAGTTCTTTGAAGGAGATCAAAACACAGCTTTTGTAAAAATGGATGTCATCTAGGCTCCCTGTTTCAAGGTTGGCAGCATAATTAACTTCCATATACAAGTCTTCTCTTGGCAGTTTGGATTGCTTTGCCTCTGTCTGCAAATGAATTTCCTGCTCCCTTTGGGGACAGCTCACACCACTCCCCTGTCCTACTACCTCTTTCCACACACACATGGAGTGTGGAGGGGCTGGTCCCATGGCTCTCAGGTCATGGAAGAAAAGCGAGTGGTGAGGCTAGTCATCCCAGGCCACCCCGATATGGGAATTGAAGTAGAGAGTTCACACAAGACACGTTGGAGAAGAAAGTGGGTTATATAAAAGGGTAGCAGTTGGAAGCTGAGAATAGAGAGAAAGGCAATAACTTTGGCCTTTGGGGTCATTAAAGAAAAGTCAGTCTTGTTTATCATCAGTTGCCAGTCTCTGTGGATGACTTAGTGGAGAGATTTTAAAGGGTCTGGGGTTTGGGATAAAAATCCACTCAAATAGCCATGCTGGGGCTGACTCCCTTCCTAGCATACCTTCTAGAGGTCTCCCTGGAAGCCATATGTGCTTAGGTAAACCTGGAGAAACAGATAGGGGCTGGCATGAAGTTAACCTCACTTCTGTCAGCTCCTTCAGAATTTGTCTAACATTTTTCAGGCTACCATTATATCCAAAGCCTCTGAGATACTCCCCCACTGCCCTCCCATGACCATACCCAGAATCCTCAGCACAACACTGTCCCAAACAGTGTCTCAGTACCACATTCCAAAATATTCCATCTTTCCTAGATCCCAGGGATCTGATACCAAGCAATGATAAAAATGGTTTTAAACCATTACTCAGGATCACCATGGATTTTTTTCCCAGAAAAATAAGCTTACAACTAATTGATGGGAGTGTGGGAAGAATGAGAAGCCAAGCATCATACTGTTATCTAAGAAAATTTGCAAGGATAACAGGTAGCTGCACGAGGGTCTACAAAACACAGCATGAACCAATCAAAAATCTTTCACTAATTGAAGAAAAGACAAAACTCCCAAGTCATAGAGATTGAAGTATCCCTTGGATAAGTCTCACCTGCTCAATGACATGGGATAAGTGGACAAAAATAAGTAACAATATAAAAGAAATTAACATTGTAATAAAAAACATACACTTTATGGGTAGGCATTAAACTTTAACCCTGATAATAGGAAATCCATTTTCTCAAGCACACATGGAATAGTAGTAAGAATAGATCATACTGTGTAACAAGAAAATATCAGTAAATAATAATAAACTTCATATGGAAAAGTAAGCATTCAATAATATCCAGGAAATCACCACAAAATAAAATCTCTGAGAGGCAACTAGCCCTATCAAATATTAAAATATACCACAAAGCTTTGATAATTAAAGCAGCTGTCATGCTGGTATATGAATGGAAAAACAGACCTGTGGAGTAGAATAGAATATGCAGAAATAGATACAAGTACATGTGGAATTTCAGTGTATAGTAAAGGTGACATCTCAAATCACTGGGGCAAAAATGGACTTTTTCTTCAGTGTTTTTATTGGGAGAGGCTGTTTAATTTGTTGAAGATTTTTTTCAGCATATATGAAGATAAGTATATATTACTTTTCATTCGCATTTCTTAATGTGGTGTATCATACTATGAATTTTTAAAAATTGAACCAACTTTGCATTCCTGAAATAAATCCCACTTGGCCACTGTGTATCGTCTTCTTAATATGGTGTTAGATCCTTTTTGCTAATATTTTATAGAGAGTATTTGCATGAGTATTCATAAGTGATTTAGGCCTATAAATTTTTTATTTGTATTATCTTTACCAAGTTTTAGTATCAATGTTATATTTCATACAAATAATTAGAAAAATATTTAAAGGCAAATTTACAACCTAGATTTTTCTTTAATATTTGTAGAATGCCGAATATTCTATTGGAATGTATTGGACTTTCCTGGATTGCTTCTTTGTATCTGAAATATATCTTATATTATTTATTCTCTCATTTCCTATCTGACTATTCTAGTTTTAGGTTCTTATTCTGCATAGCATCTGGTCTCACTGATGATATTAGTTAGAACTATATAATCTCTATTTTCACCAAATTACCTATTTCCTTTGTATTCCCTGTTCTGTTTATTCACCTTTTGATCCTTGTCTTATTTGGAGATCCTTAATAGTCATTTACATTTATGAAAAAGGGACTATGTTGCTTGATAAGGAAGGCTGATCTTATTTCTTCTGACATTGGTTGGTTTGTATCTCTGGCCTACCTAGCCCACGTGACTTTGGTAACATAGACAACAGAATAACCCAAACCCTTCACTTTAAGTGTTTGGGTGTGGCTCAGACAGGCTTGCTGGGTCCTCCCAAGGGCCCCCATAAGGAGAGTTTCACAACAGGATTGTGACTCCAGGGCAGTCTAATTACATAGCCTAATCAGTAAAAACTTTAAAATTTGCATATAACCTCAACATATGCATATTTATTCTATTTTAAATTACAAGTTCAACTGTACTAGAAAATACATGAAAATATACAAATAGAAACTGTAAATGGATCTGCCAAAAATTCAGTAAATATGAGTAATTACTTTTAAAGATGTATTTGTAATTCTCTAAAAATATTTTTCTTGGGGCACTTGGATGGTTCAGTCAGTTAAGCCCCTGACTCTTGATTTCAACTCGGGTCATGATCTCACAGTTCTGAGATTGAGCCCCGTGTTGGGCTCCACACTGGGCATGGAGCCTGCTCAAGATTCTGTCTCCCTCTCCCTCTGCCTCCTCCCACTCACTCTGTCTTTCAAAATTAATTAATTGATTAATTAAAAATTTCTTTGCTACCTATGATAAATGATCACAGCGAAGAAACTGAATGTGTACATCTGATGCAATTATCAGTATTCTCACCTGGCGACAAGTGCTGGCTTTGCTATATTCTGGTGGTGGATTTTCCTTTTATGGATTGGTATTATCTTTGATCTGTGATTTCTTTGAAGAAAATATTTGAAAACACTTGTCCATTTTGTGAGGGTTCTATGAGATTAAACTAAACAATATAATGCATATATGCATTCAACAAGCCAATAGCAAACTGCACTATGCCACAATGTTCTGAAAGTGAAGAACTAACTGAGTGAGGGCGCTGAAGACCTTTGCTGTTCTTATTCCCAATTTTTCCCTCAGGAGTTCTTGTGGGGCACCCATGACCCATAACTGTCAGACATAGACAGAAATTGAGGCTCCTGGGTTCAATACACATGGTAAATACTAATAAACCTTAATTTTTTATTTTCATAGATATTGATATAAATTAAAGTCCTTCTTGCAGCCTAGTGGATTGCTTTGAACCTCATCTGGGATGCAGATTACCTTCTTTGGAGACCAGAACTATAGGAGGCCAACACCCACATGAGGAACCCTACTATTTTCAAGCAAATTATTATATTTCATTTCACCTTGGATCAAAGTCTGTTCCTTCTCCCTCCACCTGCCCCCCTTCCCATTCATACACTAAGCCAGACTGAGCCACACACATGCTTTAGGAAAAAACTAACAGGGACCCCTGACATGGGGCCCACACTCTTCAGTTTTCCACCCACCTCACTGCTCTCTACAGTCCTAGATTTAGTCACATTTTTGCATTTTCTACCTTTGCTTCCAAGTTCAGTTCATCCAGTCTTTTTTTATTTTTTAATGTTTTTTATTTATTTCTGAGAGAGAGAAAGTGTGAGCAGGGGAGGGTCAGAGAGAGAGGGAGACACAGAAGCTGAAGCAGGCTCCAGGCTCTGAGCTGTCAGCACAGAGCCCAATGCGGGACTCGAACCTACGAACCGTGAGATCATGACCTGAGCCGAAGTCAGACGCTTAACCGACTGAGCCCCCCAGGCGCCCCCAGTTCATCCAGTTTTAACCAGCACATTGTTTCCATTTGCTCACACATCCATTCATATATTCAGCAAACACTAATTGAGGACCTACTATATGTTGCTCATTCCAAGCATGTAATGCGTAGGGTAATGAAGCCAGACCAGTCCCTGCTCTTACAGAGATTACACTCTAGATGAGAAGGTGATGGAGGTGGGGGTGATAAAATGAAAAATTAAGAAAGAAGGGAGACACAGTGATGATAGGAGAGTTTCCTCTGGATCAGTTGGGCAAAAAAGGCCTTTTGAAAGGTGACATTTGAACAGAGACCCGAAGGACATAAGGGAGAGAGTTATGCGTGTATCTCGGGGAAAACATTACAGGCAGGGAGAGCAGCAAGTGCAAAATCCCTGAAATGGGGATATGCCTTGTGTGTCTGAGGAGTGGCAAGGAGGCCAGTCGAAGGGAAGGCTGTAAGAAATGCCATCCAAGAGGCTGATTGTTTAAGGGAACAGATCGCATACAGTCTCAAACACAACGGTAGAAAGTTCGAGTTTTATGCCGGCTGGCATGAAAAGTCATTCAGAAGGCCTTCAGCCAAAAAGTTGATAAGGTTCAACCTAGCTTCTAAAAAGTTCACTCTGATTGCTCTGCAGAAAAGTATAATTGGGGGCAGGGATGGGAAAAAAGGGAACCGGTTACCATATTTTTAAAATTCTAAGACACATATTCTTTTCACATTTTAACCTTTTCAACAATGTATGTCCTCTCTTGGCTGGTGGCACAGATGACACAGTTGTCCTGCCCCAAACCCACCCAGTTGGTAAAAGTGCCTGCATATACCTCCAAACAAGTGTCAACAGCTTATAAGAAAAACCTGATAGCACAAGCCATAGAGAGTAAAGGGCTGAGGAAAAGGGCAGTGGATGAGACGAATCAGAGACGGTTAACATTCTCAAGCAAAGATAAAAAGTGGGCTGGCTCAAATGGCTTTTTTGCAGAAACTGACAAGCTGATCTTAAAATTCATATGAAAATTCAAAAAGACTCAGAATAGACAAAACAATCTTTAAAAAGAACAGTTCGAGGAATTACATCTCCTGATTTTAAAACTTATTACAATGTGAACATGATACACTTTGCCAGTAAGTGGTAATGGCATTAAGAATAGATAGATCGATGGAAGGGAATTGAGATACAACCCCCGCCCCAAATCTCTACATTTACAGTCAACTGATTTTCAACAACGATGTCAAGAAATTTCAATGAAAACAGAATAGTTTTTTCCAACAAATGATGTTGGGAAAATTGTGTATCACAAGGAAAGAGGATAAATTTGGGGCGCTTCCTAACACTATATACAAAAATTAAATGAATCAATGATCTAAATGTAAGAGCTAAAACTCTAAAATTCTTAGACGATATAGGAGAACATCTTCATGATTTTGGGCTAGGCAATGTACAAGCAACTAAATAAAAAATAGATAAATTGGCCTCCATCAAAATTAAAATTTTTTGTGTTTCAAATGGTACCATTAGTAAGGTAAAGACAACCCACAAAGTGGAAGAATATGTTTGCAAATCATATAGCTGATAAGGGACTTGTGCCCAGAATATTCTTTATTAAGTTTTTAATTTTCATTCCTTTATAGTTAACATGCAGTGTTATATTGGTTTCAGGTGTACAATATAGTGATTCAGCAATTCCACACATTAACTCAATGCTCATCAAGATAAGTGTACTTTGAAACCTCTTCATCTATATTTATCCACTCACCCCCACCTATCTCTCCTCTGGTAACCATCAATTTATTCTCTATAGTTAAAAGTCTGTTTCTTGACATCTCTCTCTCTCTCTCTCTCTCTCCCCCTCTCTCTCTCCCTCTCCTTCTCCCTCTCCCTCTCCTCTTTCTCTCTCTGCCCCTCCTAACTTCCCTTTGCTCATTTGTTTTGTTTCTTAAATTCCACGTAGGAGTGAAATCATGTGGTATTTGTCTTTTCTGACCGACTTATATTGCTTAGCATTATACTTTCTAGCTCCATTCATGTCATTGAAAATGGCAAGATTTCATCCCTTTTCATGGCTAAATAATATTCCATTATAAGATATATTATGTCTTCTTTATCCATTCATCTATTAATCAACACTTGGGCTGCTTCCATAATTTGGCTATTGTAAATAATACATCAGTAAACACAGGAGTGCATGTATCCTCTTGAATTAGTGTTTTTGTATTCTTTGGGTAGATGCTCAGTAGTATGACCACTGGACCATAGGTTCATTCTATTTTTAATTATCCGAGGAATCTCCATACTCATTTCCACAGTGGCTGCACATTTGCATTCCCACCAACAATGCAAGTGTTCTTATTTCTCCACATCCAGTTCTTTCTTATGTTGTTGATTTCAGCCATTCTGTCAGATGTGATATCTCATTGTCATTTTGATTTGCATTTCTCTGATGATGAGTGATGATGAGCATCTTTTCCTGTGTCTGTTGGCCATCTGTATGTCTTCTTTGAAGAAATATTTGTCAGGTCTTCTGCCCACTTTTTAATTGCATTATTTGATTTTTGGGTGTAGAGTTTTGTAAGTTCTTTACATATATTGGATACTAACCTTTAATCAGATATGTTATTTGTAAATATATGGTTGATTGTTTTCTTGGCTGTGCAGAAGCTTTTTATTTTAATAGATATAGTCCTAATAGTTTGGTTTTGCTTTTGTTTCCCTTGCCTCAGGCAACATATCTAGAAAAGCTGCTATGGCAGTGTCAAAGAAGTTTCTACCTATGCTCTCTTCTAGGGTTTTCATGGTTTCAGGTCTCACGTTTAGGTCTTTAATTCATTTTAAACTTATTTCTGTGTATCATGTAAGAAAGTGATTCTCTTTATTTCTTTTGTATGTTGCTGTCCAGTTTTCCCAACATCATTTATTAAGGTGACTGTCTTTTTCTCACTGGATATTATTTCCTACTCTGCCAAAGATTAACTGACCATATAGTTGAGGGGTTTGTTTCTATTGATCTATGTGTCTATTTTTGTGCCAATACAATACTGTCTTGATCACTACAACTTTGTAATATAACTTGAAGTCTGGAATTGTAGTGCCTACAGCTTTGCTTTGCTTTTTCAAAGTTGCTTTGGCTATGGGGCACCTGGGTGGCTCAGTCGGTTGGGTGGCTGACTTCAACTCAGGTCATGATCTCACAGTTCATGGATTCGAACCCCGTGTCGGGCTCTGTGCTGACAGCTAGCTCAGAGCCTGGAGCCTGTTTCAGATTCTGTGTCTCCCTCTGTCTCTGACCCTCCCCTGCTCACGCTGTCTCTCTCTCTCAGAAATAAATAAAAAAACAAAAAAAAACCGACAAAAACCCCAAAGTTGCTTTGGCTATTCAGGGTCTTTTGTGGTTTCATACAAACTTTAGGATTATTTGTTCTAGTTCTGTAAAAAATGTCGATGGTATTTTGATAGGGATTGCATTAAATATGTAGATTGCTTTGATTAGTACAAACATTTTAACAATATTTGTTCTTCCAGTCCATGTGCAGGAAATGTCTTTCCATTTCTTTGTGTCTTCTTCAATTTCTTTCATCAGTGTTCTAGAGTTTTCAGAGTACAGGTCTTTCAGCTCTTTGGTTAAGTTTATTCTTAGGTATCTTATTATTTTTGGTGCATTTGTAAATGAGATTGTTTTCTTTTTTTATTAAAAATTTTTTTTAACATTTATTCATTTTTGAGAGAGAGATAGAGTGTGAGTGGGGGAGGGGCGGAGACAGAGGGAGACCCAGAACCCGAAGCAGGCTTCAGGCTGTGAGCTGTCAGCACAGAGCCCGACATGGGGCTTGAACCCACGAACTGTGAGATCGTGACCTGAGCCGAAGTTGGACGCTCAACCGACTGAGCCACCCAGGCGCCCCGGGATTGTTTTCTTAATTTCTTTTTCTGCTGCTTCATTATTGGTATATAGAAATGTAACAGATTTCTATACATTGATTTTGTATCCTGTGACTTTACTGAATTTGTGTATCAGTTCTAACTATTTTTTGGTGCAGTCTTTCAGGTTTTCTATATAGAGTGTCAAGTCATCTGCAAATTGTGAAGGTCTTACTTCTTCCTTACTGATGTGGATGCCTTTTATTTCTTTCTGTTGTCTGATTGCTGTGGCTAGAACTTCCCGTACTATGTTGAATAAAAGTGGTATGAATGGGCATCCTTGTCTTGTTTCTGACCTTAGGGGAAAGGCTCTCAGTTTTTCCCCAGTAAGGATGATGTTAGCTGTGGGGTTTATTTTATTTTTATTTTTTAATGTTTATTTATTTATTTTTGAGAGAGAGAGAGAGCATGAGCAGGGGAGGGTCAGAGAGAGAGGGAGACATGGAATCCGAAGACAGGCTCCAGGCTCTGAGCTGGCTGTCAGCACAGAGCCCGACTCGGGGCTCGAACCCACGTACCGTGAGATCATGACCTGAGCCGAAGTCTGACGCTTTACCAACTGAGCCACCCAGGCGCCCCAACTGTGGGTTTTTCACAGATGGCCTTTTTATATACCTCTCTATTAGAGGTATGTTTCCTCTAAACTTCTGAGGGTTTTTTAAGTCATGAAAGAATATTATACTTTGTCAAGTGCTTTTTCTATTGAAATGGTCATATGGTCCTTATCCTTTTTCTTGTTGATGCAATGTATTATGTTGATTGATTTGCAAATATTGAAACACCCTTGCAACACAGGAATAAATCCCTCTTGATTGTGGTGAATGATTTAACGTATTGTTGGATTTAGTTTGCTTAGCATTTTGTTGAGGATTTTTGCATCCATGTTTATCAGGGATATTGGCCTGCAGTTCTCTTTTTATAGCTGTGTCTTTATCTGGTTTTGGTATCAGGATAATACTGGCCTCATAGAATGAGTTTGGAAGCTTTCCTCCCTTTTTTATTTTTTGGAATAGTTTGAGAAGATTAGGTCTGAACTTTTCTTTAAATGTTTGGTAGAATTTGCTGTGAAGCCAACTGATCCTGGACTTTTGTTTGTTGGGCGTTTTTAAATTACTGATTCAATTTCATTACAGGTGATCAGTCTGCTCAAATTTTCTATTATTTCCTCTTTCAGTTTTGGTAGTTTGTAATTTTCTAGGAATTTGTCCACTTTTTCTGCTTCTAGTGTGTTGGCCTATAGTTTTTCATAATGTTCTCTTATAATTCTATTTTTGTGGTGTTGGTTGTTATTTCTCCTCTCTAATTTGTAATTTTATGTATTTGAGTCTTTTTTCCTTTTTTCTTGGTAAGTCTGGCTGGAGGTTTATTAATTTTACTGATTTTTTTCAAAGAACCAGTTCCTAGTTTCACTGATCTATTCTATTGTTAGTTTAGTTTCTATATAATATATTTCTGCTCCAATCTTTATTATTTCCTTCCTTCTGCTGTTTTAGGGGTTTTTTCTTGTTCTTTTTCTAGTTCCTTTAGGTGTAAGATTAAGTTATTTATTTGAGAATTTTCCTGCTTCTTTTTTTTTTAAATTTTTGTTTATGTATTTATTTTGAGAGAGAAAGAGGGAGAGAGAGAGCAGGGGAGGGGCAGAGGGAGAGGGAGAGAATCCTAAGCAGGCTCTGTGCTAGAAAATGGACCATTTTCATTTTCATTTATTTCCATGTATTTTTTATTTCTCCTTTTGCTCCTTGATTGACTCATTCATTGTTTAGTAGCATGTTATTTAACTTCCATGTATTTGTGGTCTTTCAGATTTTTGCTTGTGGCTGACTTCTAGCTTCCTAGCACTGTGGTCAGAAACTATGCATGGTATATCTTCGATCTTCCTGAATCTGGTGAGGCTTGGTTTGTGGGCCCATATGTAATACATTCTGGAGAATGTCCTGTGTGCTCTTGAAAAGAATGTGTATTCTGCTGTTTTAGAATGGAATGCTCTGAATACATTTGTTAAATCCATCTGTTCCAGTGTGTCATTCAAAGTCATTGTTTCCTTGCTGATTTTCAGTTTAGATGATTTGTCCATTGACATAAATGGGATGTTAAAGTCCCCTACTATTGCTTTATTATTCTCAATTAGTTCCTTTGTTTGTTATTACCTGTTTTATGTATTTGGTTACTCTTATGTTGGGTGCATAAGTATTTGCAATTGTTCTATCTTCTTTTTGCATTATCCCCTTTACTACTATATAGTGTCCTTCTTTGTCTCTTGTTAGAATCTGTGTTAAAGTCTATTTTTTTCCAATATAAGTACTGCTACTATGACTTTCTTTTGATATCTGCATGATAGATGTTTCTCCATCCTCTCATTTTCAATCTGCAGGTGCCTTTATGTCTAAAGTGAGTCTCTTGTAGGCAGCATGTAGCTGGGTCTTGCTTTTTATCCATTCTGTCACCCTATATCTTTTGATTGGAATGGTTAGTCCATTTACATTCAAGGTAATTAATTCAAGGTAAATACAGATATGTATTTATTGTCACTTTATGACTTGTTTTGTGGTTTTTTCTGAAGATTTTTCTCTGATCCTTTCTTGTTTTTCTCTCTTTCATGGTTTTCTGGTTTCCCTTAATGATATATTTGGACTTTTTTCTCTTTATTCTTTCCATATTCATTAGTGCTTTTGGGATTGTAGTTACAATTAGGTTTGCATATAACCTCTTCTGCATATAGCAATCTATGTTAAGTTGATGGTTGTTTAAGTTTGAACCCATTCTTTGCTTCTCTTCTCCCCACATTTTAGTATATGGTGTCCTATTTTGCGAGTTCCTTGACGGGTTTTTATGTTTATTTTTTTAAATTTACATCCAAGTAAGTTAGCATATAGTGCAACAGTGATTTCAGAAGTAGATTCCTTAATTGTTCTTACCCATTTAGCCCATCCCCCCACACAACCCCTCCACTAACCATCTGTTTGTTCTCCATATTCAAGACTCTCTTCTGTTTTGTCCCCCTCCATGTTTTTATATTATTTTTGCTTCCCTTCCCTTATGTTCATCTGTTTTGTATCTTAAAGTCTTCATTTGAGTGAAGTCCTTGACTGATTTTTTTATAGAAATATTCATTTTTACTTTTTAGGGTTTCCTACTTCATGCTGTCACATTTGGTCTCTCCTTCCCACTCAAAAAGTCCCTTTTAACATTTCTCGTAGGGCTGGTGTAGTGGTCATGAACTTCTTTAGTTTTTGTTTGTTTAGGAAACTCTCATCTCCCTTTTATTCTGAATGATAGCCTTGCTGGATAGAGTATTCTTGGCTCCAGATTTTTCCCACTCAGCACTTTAAATATATTTTTCCCCTCCCTTCTGACTTAGAAAGTTTCTGCTAAAAAATCTGTTGATAGCCTTATGGGGTTTCCCTTGTATGTAATGTTTTCTTTTGTTTTGGTATTTTAATATTTTTTCTTTATCACTATATTTTGCCATTTTAATTACAATAAGTCTTGCTGTGGGTCTGCTTTGTTGATTTTTGGGGGGGTTCTCTGCTTCCTGGATATCTGTTTCCTTCCCCAGATTAGGGAAGTTTTTAACCCCTCTTCTCTCTCTTCTGGGACTCCTATAATATGAACATTATTACGTTTCATGTAGTTACTGATTTCCCTACATCTATTCTCATTTTGCATAATTCTTTTTTCTCTCTTTTGTTCAGCTTGATTACTTTCCATTACTCTTCTAGGTCATTACCCTGTTCCTCTGCTTCCTTCAGCCTGCTTTTCATCCCACCCAGCATGTTTCTCGTTTCATTTATTAAAGCCTTGATCTCTGCTATTTTATTCCTTATCTCTGTGTTAAGGGTCTCACTGATGTGTTCCACTCTTTTCTCAATTCCAGTGAGTATCTTTATGAGCATTATCTTAAATTCTCTATCTGGCATATTACTTATATCCATTTCACTTAGTTCTCTTGCTGTGGTTTGGTCCTGGTCTTTCATTTTGGACATATTCCCCTGTATCTTCATTTTTGTCTAACACTCTACACCTGTTTCTGTGTTTTTGGGAACATCAGCAATGTCTCTTGCTCTTGAAGATAATGGCTTTATGAGAAGTCCTGTAATGCCTTACAGTGCAGTGTAAGATCCTGCTCCCCAGGATCTGATGCTGCAAGCACTGTCTCCTATACGTATTGCGTGTGCCCTGCTATTGAGTCCTAGGAAAGTTTTTCTTCAGTCTTATAGTATACGGAAGCTCTCTTTGCCTGTTGTGGGCACTATTTGGTCCCCATTTGGCTCTCGTGCTTGTGCTTCCCTCAAAAATAAACATTTTTTTAAAAAATAAATATAAAATTTCAGGCTTTATATTTAATTTTTAAATTTCTTGCTTGTTGTAAGAACTCATAAGATTTGCCCCATCTCTTCTTTTAAAAAATGTTTTATTTATTTCTGAAAGAGAGAGGGAGAGAGAGACAGCATGAACAGGGGAGGGTCAGAGAGAGAGGGAGACAAAGAATCTGAAGCAGGCTCCAGGCTCTGAGCTAGCTGTCAGCACAGAGCTCGACGTGGGGCTGGAACCCACGAACCGTGAGATCATGACCTGAGCCAAAGTCAGACGCTTAACTGACTGAGCCACCCAGGCACCCCAAGATTTGGCCCATCTCAGTTTCAAAGCCAAATGTTATGGGGATTCACCTTCCCCATGAGGACTCCCTGGTGTGATACTGTATTTTCCCCTTCTCCAGGCACTAGCTCTCTCCCCACCACAAATGGTCACGGTCCATTTCACCCCCAAACTGTGTCTTTGCCCTTCCTACCTTCTTTGATGTGGCCTCTTCTCTACCTTTAGTTATGGAGTTTGCTCTGCCAGTCTTTAGGTCATTTTATGGGTGATGTGAGTGTTAGCTAGTTGTATCTGTGAGACGAGGTGAGCTTAGGGTCCTCCTGTACTTCCATCTTCCCAGCTGCTGAGTCCAGAATATTTTAAGAACTCTTACAACTCAATAATAAAAAGATAAACAAGTCAATTAAAAATGCACTCTGTTCTTCCCCCAGAGAAATAAGAAAGTGGCCAATAAGCACACAGAAAGATGCTCAATATCATTAGTTATCAGGGAAATGCAAATCACAACTGCAATGAGATATTACTTCACACCCTTTGGGATGACTATAATCAGAAGGACTGAAAATAATTGTCGACTTGAATGTGGAGAAACCAGAACCCTCATAACTTGCCAGTGAGAATGTAAAATGGTGCAGCCACCTTAGAAACCAGGCTGGCAGTTCCTCAAAATGCTCAATGTAGAGTTACCATGTGAGCCAGCAATTCCACCTCTAAGTGTATAGCAGAGAAAAGTGAGAAAGTCTACAGAGAGTTATACTTAAATGCTCATAGCAGTATTATTCTTAATTTTTCTATTATTATTCCGTCAAAAAGTGAGGAAAACCCAAATATCTCTCAAAGGTGAATGGATAAACAACATATGGCATGTTCATATAATGAAATACTGTTCGGTAATAAAAGTAACAGTAACAAAGTACTGATACTTTGCTACAATGTGAATGAACCTCAAAAACATACTCAGTGGGGGAAAAAATCCAGATACATAAAGAATAGATATTGTTTGACTCCGTTTATACTGAATATCCAGAAAAGGCAAATCGATAGAGACAGAAAGCAAATCAGAATGGAGAGTGGATGTAAATAAGCATGAGATTTCTTTTGGAGCGATGGGAATAGTCTAAGGTCAGTTGTGGCCATGGTTGCACAATTCTGTTAATATACTAACCATCATTAATTATACATTTTAAATAGATGGGTTTTGTATTGTGTAAATTGCATTTTAAGAAAGCTATTTTTTAAAGGAGACAGGGTCTGTATAATTGCAAAGCCAGTCAAGAAGTCCAGCACCAATGGCCCTTATTCTTTTATGGATTCTTGTTTAAAATGCTGCATCACCTAGACTTTTAATGGTTCATGAAATTGTGGAAAAATCATGCACAGTAATGACTTTGAGTTAAAAAATGATTCAGAAGGGTAAAGTCTGAATATGATGAAGTATCAGTCATATCATAATCCATGTTTCTCGAAATGGGCCCCTGCACTAGCAGCACCGGCTCTGCCTGGGAACTTTACCTTGGAACAATGTAAATTTTGCCCCCCACCCCGAATCAGATGTCCTAAATCAGAAACTCTGGGGCTAAGGCCCAAGTATCTGTACTTAAGCAACCCCTCCAAGTGATACTGATGCAGGCTTAAGTTTGAGAATCATTGCCTTATTGAATAGTTTCATATATTTTTTTTTTTCATGTACGTGTAAGAGATAGGATTAAAGATATTTCAAAAAATTCTTTAAAAGATCTTTGTATAGGTGTAAAAATAAGAATTCTAAGTCTTCTTTTGAATGTTTATTTATTTTTGAGGACAGTGAGGAGGAGCAGAGAGAGAGAGAGAGGAAGACAGACCTGAAGTGCGCTCTGTGCTGACAGTAAAGAGCCAGATGCAGGGCTTGAACTCAAGAGCCACAAAATCATGACCTGAGCTGTAGTCAGACTCTTAACCAACTGAATCACCCAGGCATCCTAAGAATTCTAAGGGTTTTTCCCTCCTCTTTTTCTTTAATGTTTATTTATTTTTGAGAGAGAGACAGAGATAGAGTGCGAGTGGGGGAGGGGGAGGGAAAGGGGGAGACCCAGAATCTGAAGCAGGCCCCAGGCTCTGAGCTGTCAGCACAGAGCCAGACATGGGGCTCAAACCCACGAACTGCGAGATCATGACCTGAGCCAAAGTCAGATGCTTAACCACCTTAGCCACCCAGGTGCCCCAAGAACTCGAAGTCTTAAGAAAGCGTTGCTTCATCACTTCATGAATGCTCCCTGAAGAGATGGTGGATCTCCCCGTAAGTGAAGTCTTGGGCGGATGAAATCTGTAGGCAGGCTGCTGCAGGCGACACACAGGGCAGAGGACTGGGCAGCCATGGTGCAGCTACTCCATAGACTGACCTTGAGATTGTACCTGAATTTGCACCCTCACCCCCGTTGTTTGCCATCATTCACGCTAAGCTTGAGACTTCCTTGGGACCCCAATGAGGAGAAGAGTTCCCCCATTTTACCATCTTTGGCACCAAGGCTGCAGAATCTTGCAGCAGTTGCTCAATATCTCTGGTTTTTCTCCATCTCCTTGCACTTCTTTATGCTCATTTCAAAAGGAATTAGGGGACAGGAAAGGCAAATGTGGGTTTAGTCTGACGTCTTGAACAAGAACACCCTATACTTTACAAGGAATAAATGGTTTTGACACTATACCAAAAAAACAGGAAAACAAACAAAAAAATAAATAAATAAAACATAGAACCCTGATACCAAATCTGGAAGAAAAAAAGAAGGGAACAAAGCAAAAAGAAGGAAACCGCTACCCAAAACTCACTAGCAAATGTAGAATAAAAATAGCAGCAAATTAAATCTAACAACACAGTAAGAGTTGTGGCCGCCTAGAGTTTATCTCTGGAATGCAAGACAGTTGAATTACAATGTCTAATATTATGAAATGTCACAAAAACTAGGTCCAATAAGAAAATGATACCACATTTTCAAAAGACGCCTCAAAAGGCATATGTTGTTTAGTGCTTATTCTTAATAAAAGACAATAACTAGAATTAATAACATTCTCCTTTTAGCATGATAAAGATTTTATATCTTGGGGCACCTGGGTGGCTCAGTAGGTTAAGCATCTGACTTTGGCTCAGCTCATGATCTCACAGTTTGTGAATTTGAGACCTGCATAGAGCTCTGTGCTGACAGCCCAGAGCCTGGAGCCAGCTTCAGATTTTGTGTCTCCCTCTCTCTCTCTGCCCCAGCCCTGTCACTGCTCACATGCTATCTCTCTCTCAAAAACAAATAGACATTAAAAAACTTTTTACAAGATTTTATATCTTACTTAAATAGTCAACAGTAAAATTTACAGTATAGAATACTCTGGACTGGGGCATTTCCATAAAATCAAGAATAACACAAGCATGATTACTATTTTACAGTGCTGTGCAAGTTCTGCCTGATGCAAAATACATGACACAGACACAAATGCATAACCATAGTAAATATAATCACATATTGTCAATAGGAGTATTAGTACGTATTACCAAATACCTGCAAATTCCCAATGTGTCAAAAACAAACTGAAAGTTAACAAGAGAATTGAGTAAAGGAGGAAGAACTTTTAAAAATTAATCCTTTTTCCTTTAGAAAAAATAGTGTAGGAAGAGAATCTATTCAAAATGATCACAAGAAAACATCTCAAATAAACCGAAAAATTTTTTTTGATCAGATAATTATCAGTGTTGAGGTTGGATGCATTTTTGATGTTGAATCAGTTTTTTAAAATGTTTTTTATTTATTTTTGAGAGAGAGAGAGAGAGAGACAGCATGAGCAGGGGAGGGTCAGAGAGAGAGGGAGACACAGAATCTGAAACAGGCTCCAGACTCTGAGCTGTCAGCACAGAGCCCGATGCGGGGTTGGAACCCATGAACCATGAGATCATGACCTGAGCCGAAGTTGGACGCTTAACCCACGGAGCCACCCAGGCGCCCCAACTTAGCGCTAATTCAAAACTAAATGCTCCTCCAACTGTCTACAACTCCATATGTTTTAATGTGACAGATATTTGTAAATTTCATAGTCTTGAAAATCTCTCTCCGGGTGTCTCCCGAACTGCTCCACTGGAGACCTGTTACCTTCTGGTCTTGGTGAAAGTGTCATTGTGGTATCCTCCGAATTATCATCGTTCTAAAGGGCCCCTTCACTTCCGTCCTGTGTTGGATGCCTGCTTTTTGGGTCCCAGCACATTCTCTGGTAGAACCATAAGAAAGCACATGGGTAGGGGTTGTATTCTGAGAACATTACCTGTCCAAAAATCTCATTTTCCCTTCACTTTAATGGATTGCTTATGGAATTGCTTGAAAAGCATGGCTGCTATTTTACAGTGTTGTGGCAGTTCTTCCTGAAGCAAAAACACTTGACGCAGAGTCAGAATGTATAACAATGGCAATAAAATAATAAATAGTTGCACACATTCTTATATACCTTAAAAGTCCAAGTGTGTCAAAATAAATCTTGCTATGAAATTCAATGTTGGGCATTCTTATGGACTGAATTGTGTTTCCCAAAAACTCACATATTAAAGTCCCAACCCGTAGTATAACTATATTTCAAGATAGGCCCTGTAAGGGGGTAATTAAGTTAAATGAGGTCATATAGGACCTAATCTGACAGGTCCGATGTCATTTTAAGAAGAGGAAGAGATGCCTGAGCTCTTTCTCTGTGCCTACGCAGAGGAAGGATCATGTGAGAACAGCGAGAAGAAAGCCAAGAGGAGAGGCCTCACCAGAAACTAACCCTGCGGGCATCATGATCTTGGACTTCCCAGCCTCCAGAGCAGGGAGAAAATAAACTTCTGCTGTATAAGCCATTTGGTCTGTGGTATCTTCTTATTTATGGCTGCTCAGGCAAATAATACAGAAGTCATTTTCCCTTTTCAAAGGAATTGCTCCATTTTTGTCCAGTAACCAGTCTTATATGGAGAAATTCACAGCCATTTTTTTCTCTGAAAACCTCTAGAATCTTATTTTTACCTTCAATGTTCTGAAATTTCACAGTGAAAATTTCCCCCAGCCGTCCATCTAAAGTTTCAGCCCTCTCCTTTCTTGTTTAATTTTACTTATCTTGTTGCGTTTTGGCTGCTTAACTAGTCTGTGCCTGATGAGGGCAAGGACTTTGGTCTGTCTCTTCACTGCTGTGTTTCCGAAGCTAGACCAGCGCCTGTGTAGGGCAGGTGCTTGGGAAGCATCTGCTGGGAGAAGAAGGAAGGAAAGACCACGGTGTGGGCCTATTTGCATCTGTATCTTCAGTTCTGGGAATTCTTTGGAACTGTTTCTTTCATTATATCCATTCTTTTTTTCTCTGTTCTCTACCTCTAGAATTTCCATTATTGGGATATTGAACTTCTTCAACTAGTCCTTGAATTTTCTTATTTTTTCTCTCTCATTTTCAAACTCCTTTTGCTCTACTTTATGGCAGGTCTCTTAATTTTATCTTCCAAACATTCCATTGAATTCATCATATCTTCTACTTTGCTTCTAATTTCCAGGCATTCCTTTTTGTTCTTAGCCTCCTCCTCCTCCGCCTTCCTCTTCCCCTCCTCCTTCTTCTTAAGTTTATTTATTTAAAGGGGGGGGGGGCATGTGCAAGTGGGGGAGGGGCAGAGACAGGAGAGAGAGAGAGAGAGAGAGAGAGAGAGAGGATCCCAAGCAGACTGCTCACTGCCAGTGCAGAGCCCCATGCAGGGCTTGAATTCATGAATCCCGAGATCATCACCTCGAGCCGAGGCTGGACACTTGACCTACTGAGCCACCAGGCTCCCCCTTCTTTTTTTTTTGAAAAACAGCACCTTGTTCTATTCCTGTTTAATGAATGTATTACTCCCTCTCACTTCTCTGAGATTATTAGTGATGGCTCTTTTTAAAGTTTTCTTTTTCCTAGATTGTCTGTTTCCTCTGAGGTGCTTGTTGGTTGTCTGCATTATAATTTTTCGTGTGAGCGTATTTCCTTAGTCCATTAGATGGGTCTTGATGTGACACTCGTGTTTAGAAGCTGGGGGCTAAGAAACTGGCTGGAACCTGGGAACTCTGTGACTATGACCTAACAAGGAAGGTGGTCTGGCTGGGCCGGTTCACCGGAAGTATCATGATGTCAGGATCATAAATCTTTTTCCTGGGATGGTCAGGATCCTTAGCAGGAGGTTGCTTATAATATTGGAGCATTATTATTAATATTAGTAAGAGAAGAAGGCTGGGGATGAGGCTCTGCATTCAGAATATAAATGTTCATTTTATTTCAGTATAGTTTACTTGCCTTAGATAGATTAGTGTTCGCTAACAACCACAATACTCTTCCCATATAATAAACGTCCAGGTGTCTGCTGGGGTGGAGGTGCGAAAGTGAGGACGCAATTGCTTTTTTTTTTTTTCTTTTAACTCTTTATGTTGAAATCATTTTAGATTTATATCAAAGTTGCTAAAATAGGGTAGACCATTCTTGTGCAGGCTTCATTCAGCTTCCCCTGATGTTACATGGTACTTAATCCTAGTACAGTGGTCAAAACCCGGATATTGGCATTGATACAATACTATCAACTGAACTACAGACCTTGTTTGGATTTTAACAGATTTCTATGCACTCAGTTGTTTTCTTTTCTTTGTTGATGTTTAGCTATATGAATTTAATGATACGTATAGATTTGTGCTACACCACAGCAATCAGGATACAGAACAGTTCTGTCACCCCACAAAACTCCTTCATGCGATTTCTTTAAAATCACCCCCTTTTTCCTCTCCTACCCCTGGCAAACACAGCTCTGGCCTCCAATACTATAATTTGTCATTTGTAGAATGTTCTATAAGGGAGTCGTACAGTACATAACCTTTTGAGTTTGACTTTTCTCACTTAATGGAATGTCATTGAGATCCACCCAATCTGTCCCATGCATCAATAGTTCCTCCCATATTATTTCTGAGCAGTATGCCACTACATAGATGTACCCTACTTCATGTGACCATTCATCTATTGAAGGACCTTTAGGTCTTTCACAGGTTTTGGCAATTGCAAAGAAAGGCTTTATAAACCTCTATGTACAAGCTTGAGTGTGAACATACATTTCAATTCTCACAGGAGTAAAATTGCAGGGTCATTCAAACACTAAGATCAACTATTTAAGGATACCGACAAACTGTTTCCCTAAGTAGCTGTGTCATTTTGCATTCCTGCCAGCAGTGTGTGAGAGTTCCAGATTCTCCATATCCCCACCATCACTTGGTTTTGTCAGTATTTTTCATTTTGGTCATTTCTAACAGACCGATAGCGGTATCTCATTGTGGCTTTAATTTGCATTTCCCCAGTGGGTAATGCTATTGACAATTTTTCATATGCTTATTTCTTTTATCCTCATATCTTCTTTTGGTGAAATATCTATTCCAGTCTTTTTCCCATTTTTAAATTGGGTTGTTTTCTTACTGTTGAGTTTAAAGAGCTCTTTGTATATTGAAGATTCAAGTCTGTTGTTGGATATGTGATATGCAAATATTTTTTAATTCTGTAGCTCTTTTAATTCTTTTAATACCATCTTTCACAGAACAAATTTTGATGAAGTCCAATTTATTTTGGTTTTTTCTTTTATTGATGGTGCTTTTCCTGTCATGTCTAAAAAACTCAAATATTCCAGATTACCAAGATTTTTTCCTATATTTTCATCCAAAAGTTTTACTTTTTCTCTTCATATAGATGATCAATTTTGAGTACCTTTTTAAAAAAATAAGGTGTGAGGTTGAGCTTGCATTTCATTTGTTGACCAATAGATGTCCAATGGCTCCAACATCATTTGTTGGAAAGATGCTCCATTGAATTCTTTTGCATCTTGTTCAAAATTCAATTGTACTTGTGACTGTTCTTGTGTGGGTTTAATCTACTAATATGTTTTCTATCTCCCTGACTATAGTCATAGTTATTGTAGTTTTTCTTTCTTTAATTGAGGTGTAACTGGCATATATTGTATCAGTTTCAGATGTACAACATGACAACTTGATATTTGTATATATTGTGAAATAACTACCGCAATAAGTCTAGTTAACATCTGAAATCATAGTTAGAGAATTCATTTTCTTGTGATGAGAACTTTTAAGACTCTCTAAACAACTTTCAAATACATACTACAGTATTATTAATTATGGCTGCCATGCTGTATAATATATCTCATGGCATTTATTTTATAATTGGAAGTGTGTGCCTTTTAACTCCCTTAACCCATTTTGCCCATCTCCCACTCCCACCCCCATCTCTAACATCGCCGATCTGTTCTTATATCCATGAGTTATTTTGTTGTTGTTTTGGATTCAACATATAAATGAGATCAAACAGTATTCATATTTTGTGTCTGACTTATTTCCCTTAGCATGATGCTCTCAAGATAAATAGATACTTCACGACTTCTTTTTTTCTTATAATTTTTAATTTAAATTGTAGTTAGTGAACATATAGTGTAATATTGGTTTTATGAGTAGAATTTAGTATTTCATCACTTATATGTAACACCCTGTGCTCATCATAACAAGTGCCATCCTAATAGCCATCACCCATCTAGACCATTCCCCACTCCCTTCCCTCCAAAAACCCTTAGTTTCTTCTCAATCATAAAGAGTCTCTTATGGTTTATTTCCCACTCTCTTTTTTCTCTTTTCCCCCATCTTTCCCATTTGTTCATCTGATTTTTCCTTAAATTCCACATATGAGTGAAATCATATGGTATTTGTCTTTGCCTGACTGACTTATTTCATTTAGCATAATGCATCGTAGTTCTATCCATGTCATTGCAAATGGTAAGATTTTATTCTTTTGGATGGCTGAGTAATATTCCTCTGTGTGTGTGTGTGTGTGTGTGTGTGTGTGTGTGTTCATTAGCCAATGGACATTTGGGCTCTTGTTTGGCTATTGTTGATAATGCTACAATAAACATAGGGATACGTGTACCTCTTCAAATCTGTATTTTTGTATCCTTTGGGTAAATACCTAGTAGTGTAATTACTGGATCATAGGGTATTTTTAAGTTTTTGCTGATTTGGATGCCTTTTATTTCTTCTTGTTGTCTGATTGCTGAAGCTAAGACATTCAGTACTATGTTAAATAGTAACGGTCAGAGTAGACATGCCTGACTTGTTCATACCATAGAGGGAAAGATTTTCCTCATTGAAGATGATATTAGCTGTGAGTCTATCATATTTGGCTTTTATGATGTTGAGGTATGTTCCATCTATCCCTACTTTGTTGAGAGTTTTTATCAAGAATGAATGCTGTATTTTGTCAAATCCTTTCTCTGCATCTATTGACAGGATCATATGGTTCTTTCCCTTTCTTTTATTAATGTGGTGTATCACGTTAATTGATTTGCAAATATTGAACCAGCCCTTCAGCCCAGGAATAAATCCTATTTGATCATGGTGAATAATTCTTTTAATGTACTGTAGGATTTGATTTGCTAGTATCTTGAGAATTTTTGCATCCATGTTCATCATTCACCTTTAATTCTCCTTTTTCGTGGGGTCTTTGGGAGTCTGGCCTTTTGTTTGTTGGGAGACTTTTGATTACTGATTCAATTTCTTTGCTAGCTATGGGTCTGTTCAAGTTTCCCACTTCTTCCTGTTTCAGTTTTGGTAGTTTGTATGTTTCTAGCAATTTGCCCATTTCTTCCAAATTTTCCAGTGTCTTTGGCATATAATTTTTCAGAATATTCCCTTGTGATTATTTATATTTCTGCATATATCACAATTTCTTTATCCATTTATCTATTGATAGAGACTTAGATTTTTTCCATATCTTGACTACTACAAATAATGCTGCATTGAACATGGGTGTGCATGTGTCTTTTTAAGGCAATGTTTCCAATGTTTAAGGCAATACTATGGTAGTTCTACTTTTTTTAAATTTTTTGAGGTACCCCCATACTGTTTTTCATAGTGAGTGCACCTATTTACATTCCCACCAACAGTTCATGGGTGTTCCCTTTTCTCCATATCCTCACAAATTCTTGTTATTTCTTGTCTTTTTTATAGTAGCCATTTTAACAGATACAAGGTGATAGTTCATTGTGGTTTGCGTTTGCATTTCCTGATAATTAGTGATGTTGAATATCGTTCCATGTACTATTGGTTGTATGTAGTCCTTCTTTAGAAACATGTCTACTTAGATCTTCTGCCCACTTTTCAGATTAGGTTTTTTTTGCTATGGAGTTGAATGAGATCTTTCTATATTTTGAATATTATCAGATATGCGATTTGCAGATATTTTTGCCATTCAGTAGGTTGCCTTTTCACTTTATGAATGGTTTCTTTTGCTATGCAGATGCTTTTCAGTTTACCAAAATGTGACACAGAGCCGTGAAATGAGCAAATGCTACAGCAAAACAAATGCTCCTGAACCAATGGACTCCCCGATGCAGAGTTACCACAGACCTTCAATCGATAAATAAGAATAATAAAAAAAAAGCAATGTAAGTGAAGTGAAGCAAAATGAGATATGCCTGAATATTCATGGATACATTTTCCCCAGGGAGAGGATACAAATTTCAACCAGCCCAAGGAAGAGATACATACAGCAGAGTCTGGACCAAGTCATCCTCCGTCCACTGGACCATGGATACAGTTACATCTTCTGAGCCATTATGCTTGACAACACACACTCACACAATTGCCAGCAAAGGAAGTCCAGCCCAGCTTTGGTATCCAGGCTTGCTATTGAGATTTCATTAGGTAGATGTGACTGAATAATTCATTACCCATGGGATTTAACTCAGTCTCCAGCCCTCTCCACCCGCCCCCCACACACACACACACTCTGGATATTGGGCTGATATCACATGTTCCAGGGAGCCTACCATGAGTAACCTCATCAGCGAAAACTATCAGGTGTGGTCTAAGGAGCTCGCCATAAATAACAAAGACACTGGGAAATGCCAAAGGTTTAGAAGTGAGCCTGTGACTATGGCCAGACCTCTTTTTGGGTGATTCCTTATTACACATACTACAGAACAATGTGGAGACAATTGACATCTTAACTATGTTGAATCTTCTAATTCATGAACATGATATGTCGCTCTATTTATTTAGCTCTTCTCTGATTTTTTTTTCATCACTGTTTTGTACTTTTCAGCATACAAAGGTTGTACATGTTTGTCTAGAATTCTATTTGGGAGGAGCTATTGTACATGGTGTTATTTTAAACTTGGTTTTTGGTTGTTCATTGCTAATGTAGAGACATACTATTATTTTTTATATGTTTGACTTGTACTGATGCTGCTAACTCAATTATAAGTTCTAAACTTTTTGTTGTAGATTTCTTGGGATTTTCTACATAAACAATTTTGTGGACAGTTTTATTTCTTCCTTTCTGATATGCTTTTTTTATTTGTTCGTTTTTTACTTTTTCCTTGCCTTATTGCACTGGTTAAGATTTTTAGTACTATATTGAATAGGAGTGGAAAGAGCAGATGTTCTTGCTCTGCACTCAGTTTTAGAGGAGAAACATTCAGTCTTTCAGTATGAAGTATGATATTACCTCTGGATATTTTATAGATGCCCTTTATAAAGTTGAAAAAGATAGTTTCCTATTATTTCTAGTTTACTGAGATTTTTCATGAATACGTATTGAATTTAGTTAAACACCTTTATTCACACCAGTTTGTAAGATCATATGGTTTTTCTTCCATGAACTGTTAAGATGGTGGATTAGCTTGATTGGTTGTTGAATGCTTAACCAGGTTTTCATTTCCAGAATAAAACCCACTTGATGATGTTTTACTATTCTTATGTATAGATGAAATTGATTTACCAATATTTTATTTGTATTTTATGTCCATATTTATGAGAAATATTGCTCTGTATTTTTTTCTTTGTACTGTCTTGATCTGGTTTTGTTTAAATTTTTTTTAATGTTTTATTTATTTCTGAGAGAGAGACAGTGTGAGCAGGGGAGGGTCAGAGAAAGAGGGAGACACAGAATCTGAAACAGGCTCCAGGCTCTGAGCTAGTTCTCAGCACAGAGCCCGATGAAGGGCTCCAACCCACAAACCGTGAGATCATGACCTCAGTTGAAGTTGGACACTTAACCAACTGAGCCACCCGGGCGCCCCTGTCTTGATCTTGTTTTGATAGTATCCTGGCCTTATAAAATTAGTTGGGAAATATTTTCTCCCTATTTTCTAGGAAAAATAAACATACATAGATTTGGTGTTTTTTCTTCTATAAGTGTCTGGTATAAATCACAACTAATATAATCTGGACTGGTGTTATGGACTGAATTCTGTCCCAGACCCCCCCCCCCCCCCCCCCCCCAACACACACACACACACACACACACACACACACACACACAGACTCC
>NW_027532208.1:7299757-7316442 GCF_008692635.1 Crocuta crocuta
CCCCCCCCCCCACCCCCGCAAATTTCTATGGTGAAGTCCTAATCCCAAGTACCGAAAACATGGTTTTATTTTCAAGACATAATTAAGTGGAAATGAACTCATTAGAGTGGGTCTAATCTGATATGATTGACATCCTTACGAAAAGAGATTAAGACACAAACATACACAGAGGCAATACTGTAGTAAGATAGAGGGAGAAGACAGCCATCAGCAAGCCAAGGTAATGGGCCTCAGAAGAAACCAATCCTGCTGACATCTTGATCTCAGACCTCTAGGCTCCAGAATTTTAGGAAAATAAATTTTGGCTGTTTAAGCCACCAGGTCTATAATTCTTTTTATAGTAGCCCTAGCAAACTAATACAGCTGGGATTTATATTTTGGAAGATTTTGAACTACAAATTCAGTGTCTTTAATAGCTATAGGACTATTCTGAATATTGATTTCCTCTTGAACAAGTTTTAGTAGCCTAGTTTTTTAAAGAATTGGTCAATTTATTAATAAAATTTATAGATGTGAAGACTTTTGTGCTATTTCCTCTTAATTTGTTAAGTTTGTGTGGGGTATGTAGTGATATCCCCTCTTTCATTTATAATATTAGTCATTTGTGTCTTTTCTCTTTTTATCTCTGTCAGCATTGCTAGAAGTTTATTTTATTTATCTTTTCCAAAAACCTGTTATTAGTTTCATTGATTTTCTATTTGTTTATAATTTTATTGATTTTTACTCTTATCTTTATTATCATCCTCCTTCTGCTTGACTTGGGTTTATTTTGGCTTTCTTTCTCTAGTTATTTGATGTGGGAAGTTTATATAATTGGTTTGAGATAGTTCTTCCTTTCTGACATAAATACTTATTGTTAGAAATATCCAGGCAAATATTATAAATATCTAAGCAGAGCTTAGAATATCAACTGTTGATATGTCTCATTTTCATTTTAATTCAACTCAAAAATACTTTCTAATCTTCTAATTTCTTCTTTGAACTATGGGTTATTTAGAAGTATGACATTTAGTTTCCAAATATTTGGGGTTTTCCAGATATTTTTCTGTAAATCATTTGTAATTTAACTCCATTGTAATCAGGTACTATACTTTTTCTGACTTGCACCTTTTTAAATTTATCAAAACTTCTGGTCCAAAATATGGTTTATCCTGAAAACAATGTGTATTTTGTTATTGCAGGGATTCAGAACATGCCATCTCCAAATATGTCACCCTGGCATATTAATTATTTTGAGCTAATGGCACTTGGGAAACAGCAGATGACAAGGGCTCTCTGACATTCTTTTTTACGTTAAGCAGGTCATAAAATTTCCCATGAGAAAGGTGCCTTCTCTGTACCATGAAGAGAAGAACATTCTTATCACCAGAAACCTGTACAAACAAAGTTACTAAAATGACTCTTACCTTCTGTTAGTTTTCCATCTATTTCCTGGTCACTTGTCCCACAATTTATTGCCCCTGGCCCAAGCCATTTTGCCTTATTATATCCTCACAATTTATTGTTTTTTGTGTAGCAAGGCATATAAGCTTTGGGACTAGTTGCTTCTTCAGGATTTTTTTTTTTTTAAGAATCCTGTCCTCACATAAAAATAGTAAATAAATCTGTGTGCTTTTTTCCTGTTAGCCTTTCTTATGTTAGTTTAATTCTTAGGTCAGCCACAGAACCTAAGAGGGCAGAAGGAAGTTTCTTCTCCTCTACAGTGTTGTTGGGGAGAGTATTTTATAAATATCAATTAAGTCAAGTTGACTGATAGTGTTGTTTAAGTTCTTATACATTCTTACTGATTTTCTGTCCACTTATTTATCAGTTATTGGGAAGATTGTTGAAATATCCAACTATAATTGTGGTTATAGCTATTTCTGTCTGCATGGCCATTAATTTTTGCTTCATAAATTTCAGAGATCTCTTTTTTAATGCATGGTGCTTAGGATTTCTGTGTCCTAAGTCATTGAGCTCTTAATCTTTATGAAATGACTTGTTAATCTTTGGTAATATTCTTTGAATATTCTGAAAACTACTTCGTTTGCCATCAATATAGCTACTCTGGCTTTTTAAAAATTGGAGTTAGTGTGGACTATCTCTTTCCTTCTTTTTACTTTTAACCTATTTGTGTCTTTATATTTAAAGTTGGTCTCTTGAAGACACCAGACAAGTAGGTTATAACTTTTTGTCCAATCTGGCTAAGTTGGTTGAGTGTCTGACTCTTGATTTCAGCTCAAGTCATGATCTCATAGTTCATGGGTTCAAGCCCTGCATTGGGCCCTGTGCTGTCAGTGGGGAGCCTGCTTGGGGTTCTCTCTGCCCCTCCCCCACTCACACTGTCTCTCTCAAAATAAATTAATTAACATAAAAAAAGAGTATTTGATAGCATGCGAAATGTGTTCATAATAAGTTTAAGAGGAAAACATAGACTCAAAATTATTCCAATGTTTTAAAAAAAATTTTTAATGTTTATTTATTTTTGAGAGAGAGACAGACAGAGCATGCGTAGGGGAGGGGCAGAGAGACAGAAACACAGAATGTGAAGCAGGCTCCAGGCTCTGAGCTAGCTGTCAGCACAGAGCCCGACACGGGGCTCGAACTCTCCAACCGTGAGATCATGACCTGAGCCGAAGTCGGACGCTTAACTGACTGAGCCACCCAGGCGCCCTGAATATTTCCTTTTAAAAAGTTTTAATTTCTCCATTACTTCCCTGTGGCTTATGGGACTGAAAATATGTTTCTCTTGTGCCAGTATCATTTTTGGTCCCAGTGCTCTTGTCTGTTGGGATCCCTCCTGCTGTGCAAATAATTAAGTGCATAGATTTTCTTTTGAATCAAGAGGAAATGTTTTCAAAAGTTCTTAGGAGATCAATCCAGAAGAACTGAATTAAATCTCTAAAGAAAAAGAATTAAAGGACTATCTGTGTTTGATGACGTCTCTCTCTCTCTCGCCTGTCTCTCTCTCTCTCTCTCTTTTCCTATCTCTACCCCTTGGCCCTTTCCCTCTCTCTTGTGTCCAGACATGGAGCAAAGACCCAGGCCAAGCCTAGCAAACTAACCTGTTTGATAAGAAAGGAATTTGTAGTGTAAGGAGACCTAGGGAATGCCAGGGAGAAATTTCTGAACCATGAAAAAAGGCAAGACTTCAAAGGGCCATCAGAGGTCAACTTCTGTCCCAGAAGTGGGGCTGGACGGGGCTGGGCTAAATCTTTACAATATCCTGGAAAAATGATTTTGCTCCACATCTCTTAAAAACACATAAAGAGGGGCACCTGGGTGGCTAAGTTGTTAAGGATCCAATTCTTGATTTCGGCTCAGGTCATGATCTCAGTTTGTGAGTTTGAGCCCTGCACTGGGCTCTGCACTGACAGTGTGGAGCCTGCTTGGGATTCTCTGTCTTTCTCTCTTTTCCCCACCCCCACTTGCATGTGCATGTGTGCTCTCTCTTTCAAAACACACACACACACACACACACACACAGAGCCTTTATAGATAATGTGGTCAGTGACTGCAAAATTTAGCTTCCAAATTTGGGGAAGTCCCCATGTATATATTTTATCAGTGTTTGGTTCTCTATATTAGTGTTTCTCAAAGTAACCTGCAGGTCATCAAAATTAGAATCTTCTAGGATGCTGGTTCAACACACTTGAGAACCCCACCCTAGATCTACCAAAGATGAATCTCTGGGCAGTGGAAGCTGAGAAGCTGGGCTTTAATACACACCAAGAAGTCTAACACTAGACTGAGAATCATTTGTTCATATTCTGCTATTATCCATACATGGAAGAAAATGGGCAAGGCTAGTCAGATGTACAGAGAATTTCATTTTTCATGCCTCATTCAATATGTATTTATACTCCATACTGTGTCAGGTAATGAGTCTAGTCCTATGAGATCACAGCCTAGGAGGAAAAGACATATCTGCCCATGGTGGGGAGAAATTAATTTTCCTTGGGAAGGTTGCATTAGTGAAGATGTATTCAGCTGCAAGCTTTAGAATATCCAGCCAAAAGCAGCTTTAAATTACAGATTTTAATTATCTGTTAAATCAAAACATGTAAAGAAAAAGGATTCTGGATTTGGTTAGCAGGTCAATAGTATCGTCAAGGCTTTTGCCCCCTTAGTAGGCTGCTGGAGTGGAGAAAATGTCACCTCCTTTGTCTTAGCCATTACATTTAAGTCAGCCTGAGGTCACATTAGCTTCTTTTTTTGAGTATGAGTATCAACTCTGACTCATATGATGTCAACCAATACTTAGTTTTTCTCACATGGACTACTTCTTAGCCATTTCACTCTGATGTGTATTTTGCACAGATTTGGTTTTATTTTGCTTGGGCTTTTTTAATTTAAATTTTTAAATTGATTTTAAAAATTAACTTTTCTGGGGCACCTGGGTGGCTTAGTCGGTTAAGCGTCCGACTTTCGCTTAGGTCNGCAAGATAGCCTTGCAGAAATAGCTATCAATGGAGCTATAAAGCCGCACAGAAACTAACTACACTCAGTGCTTAAGGCAATCCATCCCATTCAACCATATGGCTTAGACCTCAGCCTTCTGATCGTGCAGTTAAGGAAGAGGGTGCTTCTTCCACTGTGAGCTCCTAAGTAGTAAATCCTGCCACTGGCAGCAGCCAAGGTGAATCCCCAGCCTCCTGATCATGTCAGGGCAGGGGCTGATGCCCATTCACCCCAATACACATCTTGAGCTGGTAGGATGGGATCAAATCTAAGATTCGATTGTGTCATATGGTTATTTTATCCTGGCCTCCGATTATGTGAAGCGTGTGTTGTGCCCAATGCTTTTCTAACCATTCAGCTTTAAAAACAGTGCAGTGAGATGAAGACCTAGTTTGCAGAGCAGAGTACAAGAAAGGAGNCTTATGTGAAGCGTGTGTTGTGCCCAATGCTTTTCTAATCATTCAGCTTTAAAAACAGTGCAGTGAGATGAAGACCTAGTTTGCAGAGCAGAGTACAAGAAAGGAGAGGAGAGAGCTACACAGGAAGAGAGCCTCAGAGAACCACAGGNTATATGTATATATATATACATATATATATGTATGTAATGTATGTATTATATATTATATTAATATATTATATATATAATGCTTTATTTATTTTTGAGAGAGAGGGAGAGAGATGGAGTACAGCAGGGAAAGTGCAGAGAGAGAGGGAGACACAGAATCTGAAGCAGGCTCCAGGCTCCGAGCTGTCAGCACAGAGCCCGATGCCAGGCTTGAACTCATGGACCATGAGACCATGACTTGAGCCAAAGTTGGATGCTCAACTGACTGAGCCACCCAGGTGCCCCAGGATATTTATTTTATTTATTTTTTTAATTCTAGAGATGGAACTACAATGTCTAAGTTGAAAAATGCAGTGGATATATTAATGGCAGATTAGACAGAAGAAAAGAACAAACCTTGAAAACTTAGCAAGAAAAAGTATCCAAATAAAACATACAGAGAAAAAAAAAGAATTAAAAAAAATAAATACAGCCTCAGTAAGCTATGGGACAAATTCAAGTGACTAATAATACATGTAATTGTAGTCTCCAAAGTGAGGGAAGAGACAAAAAAATGTTAAATGTTTGAAGAAATAATAGCTGAAAATTTTCCAACTGTGATTAAAAAAAACAACTTATATTAACAAGAAACATGAAGAAAATGGTCAGAGGATTGGCAAATATACTTTACCAAAGAAGACATACAGATGACAAACAGGTGCATGAAGAGGGTGCTCAACACTGTTAATCAAGGAAACACAAATCAGAACCATAAAGAAATATCACCTCATACATGTTAGAATGGCTATCGTCAAAGACAAGAAATAACAAGTTTTAGCAAGGTTGTGGGGCAAAGAGAACCCTTGTGTACTGTTGGTGGGAATGTAAATTGGTACAGCTACTACGGAAAACAGTATGGAAGTTCTTCAAAAAATTAAAAGTAGAACAACATATGACCCAGAAATCCCACTTCTGGTTATATATCTTAAGGAAATGAAATAACTATCTTGAAAAGTATATTCACCCATATGTTCATTGCAGAATTATTTACAATAGATAAGACATGGAAGTAATCTAAATACCTGTAGGCAGATGAACGGATATAGAAAATGGATACAGATGAATGGATAACATATAGATAGATAGATATATAGACAGATAGAGATAGATAGATAGAGATAATATTTATCCATGAGAAAAAGAATGTCTTGCCATTTTTAACATGGGTGGACCTTGAGGACATTATGCTAAGTGAAATAAATCAGATATAGAAGATAAAGACTATACAATCTCACTGATATATGGAAAACTAAAACACACACACACACACACACAGAGCAAAAACACAAACATGGGAAACAAACAAAAAACTAAGCTCATAGATATAGAAAACAGATTGGTGGTTGCCAGAGACATAGAGTAAGGAGTGGCAACATAAGTGAAGGGGATCAAAGGTATCAATTTACAGTCATAAAACAAGTAAGTCACAAGGATGTATAGAATGAGGAGTTATAGCATTAGAAGATATAGCATGGTGACTATAGTTAATAATGCTATAGGAGTGCCTGGGTGGCTCAGTCAGTTAAATGCCCGACTTTGGCTCAGGTCATGATCTCGTATCTCGTAGGTTCGAGCCCCATATCAGCCTCTGTGCTGACAGCTCAGAGCCTGGAGCCTGCTTCAGATTCTGTGAATCCTTCTCTTTCTGCCCCTCCCCTGCTCTCATACTCTCTCTCTCTCTCTCAAAAATAAAAAAAAACATTTAAAAATTTTAATAAAAAATAATAATACTGTATTCCATATTTGAAAGTTGCCAAAAGAGTAGATCTTAAAGTTCAAATCACACACAAAAAAAATGTTACACAATTGAACTAGTATAATGCCATGTCCCTTATTTAAATTAATTTTATTTATTGAATTATTAATTATTTAATTTATTTAATTTAATTATGTGACTTAAATTATTGAAATTATTTAAAAATAAATGCATTAATATGAACTAAGGGTAAAATCTGAAAAGATGTGCATAAGATATGTCCACTGAAAACCACAAAACATTGCTGAAAGAAATTACAGGAGATATAAGAGATATATCTTGTTTGTGGGTCGAAAGACTCAATGCCATGAATATGTCAACTCTCCCCAAACTGATCTACAGATTCAATGCAATTCCTATTGAAATCCCAACAGAACTTGAAGAGCCAATTCGCAAATTCATTGTGGAATTGCAAAGGGCCATGAATAGCCAAGACAAAACAACCAAGTTGGAGGACTAACACGTCTCAATTTCAAAACTTATTATAAAGATGCAATAATCAAAATACTGTCATAATGGAGTAGAGATAGACAAATAGATGAATGGAATTGAAATGAGTCCAGAAATAGACCCACATATATATGGACAACTGATTTTTTACCAAGATGCAAAGCCAATTCAAGGAAGAAAAGATAGTGGTTTCAACAAATGGGGCTGAAACAATTGGATATCTGTATGCAAAAGGAGAGAAGAGAGAGGGGAAAGAGAGAGAAAGAGAACTTTGACCCCATGTTGCCCCTTATGCAGAAAGTAATTCAAAATGGATTGGAGACCTAAATGTAAACTCTACATCTATAAAACTTCTTATAGAAGCTAGGAGAAAACTCTTGTGACCTAACATTAGGCAGGGGTTTCTTAAATACAACCCTGAAAGCACAAGCCATGAGAGAACAAAACGATACATTACTCTATCTACATTAAAAACTTCCGGGGACCCCTGGGTGGCTCAGTCACTTGAGCATCTGACTCTTGATTTTGGCTCAGGTCATGATCCCAGGGTTGTGGATTTGAGCCCTGCTTAAGATTCTCTCTCTCCCTCTGCCCCTTTCCCCTCTCAAAAAAAACCCTGCAAAAACAAAACAACAACAACAAAAACTTGCTCTTCAAAAGACGCTGTGAGGGGCTCTGGGTGACTCAGTTGGTTGAGTGTCCGACTTTGGCTCAGGTCATGATTTCACAGTTTGTGAATTCAAGCCCCTTGTTGGGCTTTGTGCTGACAGCTCAGAGCCTGGAGCTTGATTCATATTCTGTGTCTCCCCCTCTCTCTGACCCACCCCTGCTCATGCTGTCTCTCTCTCAGAAAAAAATAAAACATTAAATTTTTTTTAAAAAAAGGGAGAAGAAAAAATATTCCACAGACTGAAAGAAAATATTCACAAGCATGTATTTACAAAGTACTTGTATCCAGAATATACAGAGAACTCTCAAAATTCAACAATGAAAAAACAACCCATTTTAAAAAAACCTTTCTTTAAAATAAGTTTTAATGTTTATTTATTTTTGAGACAGAGACAGAGAAAGAGGAGGAGGGGCAGAGAGAGAGGGAAAGAATCTCTCCAGAATTGGAGAGGCTCCAGGCTCTGAGATGCCAGCGCAGAGCCCCACTCAGGATTCAAATTCACAAACCGTGAGATCGTGACCAGAGCTGAAGTCAGACATTTAACCTACTGAGTCACCCAGGAGCCCCTAAAATGTTTATTTTCAAGAAAGAGAGCACCAGCAGGGGAGGGGACAGAGAGAGAGAGAGAGAGAGAGAGAGAGAGAGAGAGATCCAAAGCAGCCTCTGGGCTGACAGCAGCGACCCCGATGTAGGGCTCAAACTCACAAACTGTGAGATCATGACCTGAGCTGGAGTGGGACACTCAACGGACTGAGCCACCCAGGTGTCCCAGGAAACAACCCACTTTAAAAAAATAGGTAACAGGGGCGCCTGGGTGGCTTAGTCGGTTAAGCGTCCGACTTTCGCTTGGGTCATGATCTCGCGGTTCNTAAAGAAGAAATGTGTGGGGCACCTGGCTGGCTCAGTTGGAGGAGCATGCGACTCTTGATCTCAGGGTCGTGGGTTCAAGCCCAATGTTGGGTATAGAGATTACTTAAATTTTAAAAACCTTTAAAAAAACCCAAGACAACATGTGGATTGCAAATAGGCAGATAAAAAGATGCTCAGACATCATTAATCACTACTGAAAGGCAGATTAAAACTTTGGTGAAATACCACCAGACACCTATTAAAATGGTGAAAGCAACCACATACAGGTACCAATATGGAGGAACCAAAACTCTTGTATGCCACTGGTAGAAATTTAAGATGGAAAGGGGTGGGCATTTTCCTTGAAAGTTAATGTATACCTTCTTTATGATCCAGCCATTCCATTTCTGGGGATTTTCCCAAGAGAAAAGATAGCATATGTCCATACAAAGATTTGTGCATGAATGTTCATAATATCTTTACTTTTAATAGCCCCAGACTGAAAACAATCCAAACAAGTGGAAAGATAAACAAATAGTGGTATATCCATACAATGGAATATCACTGGCAATCAAAAGGAATAATGATGCATTCAACATGGATGGATCTCAAAATAAATGTAGAAGAAGCCTGACAACCCTCCCAAAAAAGTACATCTCATCCCATAGAATTCCATTTATATAAAACACCATAAAATGCAAACAAATCTTTAATGACAGAAAGCAGAATAATGGTTATCTGAGAGGGAGAAGGACAGGTTATAAAGGGATACAGTAAAATTTTGGTGAGTGATGGACATGTCCACTATCTTGATGGAGGTGATAGTTTTGTGGCTGTACACATAGCGTATTTATCCAATGGTATATTTATAAATATATGCAAGTTATTGTAGGTCTGTTGTATCTCAATAAATTCACTAATAATAGTTTTAAGAGGCCCTCAGTTCAAGGATCGGGGTACCCCTCCTGGAGTCTCAAGCCCTTGGCAGCCCCAATGTATACCACTTGGCCATTAACCCTCATTTGCACGTGTCTGTCCTGAGGAAGCAAGGGGGAGCTGTGGCCTGACAGAATGCAGAGTCCTGTGCTTTCCACACAGGCTGCTTCTCAAGTTCCCAAAGCGGAAGGACTGGCTGCCCAGCTCGGGAAACCTGGGCTCCCGGTTTTCCTCAGGGACCTGGGAGCACCTGGTGTGTTGATCTGGTGAATAGGGGAGAAGGGAACCTCAGTGAGCTGATTTGGCTGCTCTACACTTCCCAGAGGTAGACTGATAAGGAAAAATCTGTTATAAGATGGTCAACAGGACTGATAAGGAAATACCCGTCCCTGATCAAAGGCTCCCCCTTCCGGGTTCTTCTTCCCACCCTGCCTGTCGCATGCATTAATGAGATGTGGAAGTAACAGGCGATAAATTACTCCCTCTGCCCATTCTCCTAGCTCAGACCTCTGAAGATGATCTCCTCTGAGCCCACTGGTGTCAAATAAACCTCCTCCCTTCCAAGATCTCCGAGTGCTGCTTGGTTCTTCCACCGGGTGATCCAGACCAGATTCCGCAATAAGACGAGGGGATGATAGCCCTTGGGAGAGGGTTCCTTCAGCTCAACCAAAAGAATCTCTCCTTCGTGTTATTCCCGTCAAGCGTGTGCCTCAGAGCGGTGGTAAGGCCTCCCTCACAAGCGGCTTTCCATTCTGGAAGGGACAAACCCAGGTTAGGATTCTGTAGAAATAATCAAAACACTGGCCGGGAGTTGAGTTCCAGGACTTCAAGGGTCCTTTCCAACCCTTTAAACCTTTGATTTTCTGCCTAAAATCCCCATGTGTTTTGTGTGCAGTGGTTACTAGACAAGTTAATATTGCATTTACACTGGAGAGATTCCATAGACTTCAGAGAATCTCACTCTCTCCACTTCTTTCTCTCTTTCCCTCTCTCCCTCACCCCCCCCCCACACACACAAACACACACACACAGAGGCGGGAGTGTGCGCATGCGTGCACACACACCTCAATTTCAAATTACGCAGTTCACCGAATAACATATTTGCAAACAATTCCAGAATCTTTGGACGTTATTAAGTCTCATCACACTGCTTTCTTTCCATTTTAAGTCTGGATAGTTATTGTGGCAGAGATGTGCCTGCCACTCAACCAGCCCCAGGAGCTTGAGGAGCAGATGATAGGGGCTGCTAGCCCTGAGCCAGGCAGAACGACAGCAGGGGCTCTTTCCAAAGCTGTGACAGAGCCAAGGAACAGCATTCTGATGCCCAGACCAATCCCCCTGTTCCAAACGGAAGGGACAAAGGAATCTTCACTCCATCTCATAACCTAGAATACACTGCGCATCTCAGAATGGTCCAAACTTCACAATTGCTAAGACTCTCAGTCGAGACCTTCCGCCAGACATCTCCGCACAGGGAAAAGACCAGAGGAAAGTGATAGAAATTGATCACAAACAGGAACGCAAATCTCTCAGTATTCCTTCAGAGGTCACTAAATGCCTTTCAATTAATTGATGGAATCCATCTCTTTGCAAGGATAACAAAGGCTCTCTCTCAAAGGGGCACTTTGGTTTTGTTGGAGTAAGAGGACAGAGTCCAAGATCTCTCCCTCATCGATGTTCTCACATTGTGTTCCGTGGCAGCGATGAGATGACCAGACTCAGAGGGTGGCTGGGAATCAAATTAGAAAAACATCTGATAATTCTAGGGCATTTTATTCCATCTAATTTCCATTTGTACCTGAAAGGAAATGAACCTCTTAACAGCCCGGGAGAGTGAAGTTGTCAGATGGAGTTGCCAGGATGGGAGAAACCAGTGGGCTTTCTGAGTCAAGGTGGGGGCCGTGATGCTGTGGGCTCCCCCGTGTGTCTGGTGGCCTGGGAAGGACCACCCCACGGAATCCTTGAAGACCTGTGATGGCCAGGGCAGCCAGAAGGGGAGGCTGGAAGGGATCGCTCCACCAGAACTTCGGTCTCCCAATACTCTGGGGACAGCCGTGGGGACCCCAAAGCCGACAAGTCCCAGGGTCTTCCCGGTACATTTGTCCAGTGCAAATAGCCACAGGAAGTCTGCCTTGATTTCTCTTATGACACTCCAGGCAGGTCTGGCTGACAATGGATGACCCTGAGAGCACACTGTTGAGGCTACATGCCCCTGACCCGGCTATCTACTTCCAGCCTTGCTGGGCCTCCCCAGCTGGGGTCCCCGCTCCCCATGTCGTTTCAGCCTCCTGGCATTACCTAACGTGCCCACTCCTCAGGCCAGCCTTCCATCCACCCTGGGCTCCCCTCTTGTGATGGTCCACTTTACGTGTCAACATGACTCGTCACGGACTGTCCAGATTCATGATTTCTGGGTGTGTCTGTAAGGATGTTTCTGGATAAGATTAGCATTTAAATCAGAGGACTGAGTGAAGAAGATGGCCCTCCCCACCGTGCATGGCAGCATCCAATCCCTGAGAGGCTGAATAGAACCCAAGGCGGAAGAAGGAAGAATTCACCATCCCCCTTTTTCTTGTCTGCCTCACTCTTGAGCTGCAATTTCTCATCTCCTCTTCTGCCCTTGGATTGAGATTCACATCATCAGCCCCCTTTGTTCTTGGGCCTTCAGACTTGGACTGAATTGCACCAGCAGCTTTCCTGGGTCTCCAGTTCCCAGACAGCAGATCATGGGACATCTTAGTCCCTGTAATTGTGTAAGCTAGTTCCTCTTCATCTATCTGTCTGCCTATCTATCTATCTATCTATCTATCTATCTATCTATCTAACAATTGGCTCTCTTTCTCTTGAGAACCCTGACTGATAGACCAACCCTGCAGGCCCATGTTGTTGAGCTCCTTCTGTGTCTCCTAAACGGGACACATACACACAATACTGGTGTAAAACATTGCTCGCATCTGCCCAGGTTTTGCTGAGTCGTGTGGGAGCATGGGAAGTTAGCAGGGCATCTCTTTCCGAAGCCCAGTGTTGAAACGCCTCCTTTAAAAAATTCCAGGCCTAGCTCTTGGAAGATACAAATCCGCAGTGACAACCAAGGCTCCTGAGCAAGAAGGGAAGAATGCACGTGCCAGATCCTTCCTGACAGGGACAGAGGCAGTTTGCCCTGGTTTAGATTCAAAAACCTCAGTGTATCCATAATCCATGAAAACACCTGGGGTTGCTGGTTCCAGGATGGGAGTGATCCCAGATCAGGTCAGGCACTCAACAAAGTGCCACCTAGAAGCTGTTATACATGGATTTGGGGGAGCTCTCTGGAACTCATGTGTGCATACATGTATGCAATCTCCTTGCAATCGAACCTTCTCTGAGCAAACTTTGTGGTGTCTCTCTCCATCCGATGGGGTTCCCCCAATGTGGGGCAATGATGGGGTGGAAGCCAGTGGTGTGAGTGGTAAGAGAGTCAGGGGACTGTATGGAATTTTTCCTTCCTTGGTAATTGTACCTGGTTTTAAGTAGCCCATTGATCAGTTAGGGCCCACAGATATTTTGAGGTGGGTCACCTGATGGGCTTATCTCCCCCTTATGTCTTAGAGCATTTTACCTTAGTCTTCACCATAGATAATAGTGCCACAGAAGAAAAGGTGAGGTTCTGAGGTCAGAGGAGGAAGTGAAAATTCCTTTCTGGTGCCTTTTAAGGACAGTCCAGGCCCTGTCCCAGAATGTCTGTTGTTATGATACCAGAAGCAAGGACACCAGAGCTGGAGATAGTGACATCTTCCAATAGGAAATGGGGTTGGAAGGTTTCACGAGTCCTCTTCGAGGCAGGCCTCATTTAGAGAGCTAGCAGGTGTTGCACAATCCCAAGGGCTAGTGAGAAAATCTCTGCAAAGTTTTCAGACACACGCGTCTCCTTCTGTGTATGACTTGCAGCACGTGTATCTGTCAGCTTCTGCCACCTTAGGAACGAGCAACTCCCACATCGTAGGGGCCTCCAACCACACACTTCTTTGTGTTGTTCATGCGACATGTTGATTTGGCCACAGTCAACGTGCCTTCTTCATTCTCGGGAGATGGGCGAAGAAGGGGTGGCTCTCCGGGGGGTAGGCCACTTTCTTGGCCAAGCAAGGGCAGGAAGAGAGCTGGCAGAAACACTCATCGGTTGTTGAAACTTCCGCTGGGATGTACTGTCTGTCCTATCGGCTCACAACGCCATTGGGCAAAGGAAGTGGGATAGCCACACCGGAAGTGAGCGGGACAGGGCAGAAGTCTGCTCCTCCCATAGGGGAGGTGCCAGGAAGAGTGCTCATGTGATGGGCCCAGAGCCGGGCAGTGAATGCACAGGACAAATACTGCAGACCCCGAGGTGCAGGGGGTGGGGGGCAGGGGGGTACATGGTCACTTAAAAGAGGATCCTGGTCTGCTGACACCACATATCAGGGCAAAAATATCAAAGATACTAAAATATTTTGAAGAAAGCTACAATATAGACATTACAACTCATTTACAACATTCTCATTGCAGATTGCTGTAACTTAAAAGGATAAATTGGTCCTGTTCAAACTCAGAAAACCATTTAGGGCTTTTCAAAATCAAAAGAGGTGCCAAGAAGGCCTTTTGAAAGAGGCCATTAATAATGGACATGGCAAGTTACCCTTGACTTATTAAAAAAAGAGAATGATTTTCATAAATGAGTCCATTAAAAAGTATTCATGAGATATTAGGGCTCTGAGAACTAGTTGAATAGGAGGGAAGGGAAGAGAATTAGGGCAGTTAGAAATCTGTTGTTTTGTGAGCTTGCCCAAAGAAAGAATTCCTACGGTCGTTCTTGGGCAGATAGTCCTATGGCTGTGCAAGGGGCCTGCGCAGAGCTGAGCACGGCCCAGGGGAAGGTGGCGGGGACCCCGTCCCTGCTCCGGGGCTCACGTTTGGTTTAAACCAATAAAGTGCAACCCTATGTACAATGGACGATACTAAAAGTAGGTATAAAAGAAGGGCAGTGCCCTCAGGTGGGGGCACAGCTGGCATCTGAGGGGCCATGTGTCTTATGTACCGAGAGGTGAAGAGGCAGTGGAGAAAAGGGGAACGCTGAGAAAGTGCTCAAGGTGAAGGGTACAGCAAAGGCAAAGATAAAACTGCTCTGCATTAAGGGCTTTTTGCCACAAGCTGTGCAACGTGTATGTACAAAGCAGAAAAGACACCACCTTTGTATAGTTTTAAAAAGTCAGGTAGGGGGGCGCCTGGGTGGCTTAGTCGGTTAAGCGTCCGACTTTCACTTAGGTCATGATCTCGTGGTTCGTGGGTTCGAGCCCCGCCTCGGGCTCTGCGCCTACTGCCAGCTCAGAGCCTGGAGCTTGTTTCAGTCTGTGACTCCCTCTCTCTCTGACCCTCCCCTGCTCACGCTGTCTCTCTCTCTCCTAGAAATAAATAAAACATTTAAAAAAAAATTAAAAAAAAAAAAAGTCAGGTAGGAATTTTATTGTGAGCTCCCCGAAGTGTACCTGTGAGGGCACTTTTGATGGGCAGGCCTCTGTTCTTTTGTATAAATTAGTATACGTCCCTGCTGTGAGCCTCCTTACATGCAGCAGCTTATTCAAGTGCACAACCTGAACACCTGTACATGCAGGGCCTTGTTGGCAGGACTCTAAGGAGGTGGCGTTGCTAGAACATAAAGTATACATGGGAGGCTTGGCCCTGTGTGTTAGGGGACGGTGATGGAAGAGGGAAGCAGTGGTAGATGTGGTTTAAAAGGTGCCTAGAGGGGTATCTGGGTGGCTGTCAGTTAAGTGACTGACTCCTGATTTCGGCTCATGCCAAGATCTCGCGGTACATGAGATGGAGCTTTGCTCTGGGCCCTGTGCTGACAGCATGGAGCTTTACTGGGATTCTCTCTGTGAGAAATAAGCCCATGGACCCAATCGAAGGAGGGATGTGGAGACAATGTTCTTGTAATTACGAGTAGGCGTCTGGTGGACAGGCACACTCAGGGCAGTTACAGGAGACAATTTATCTCCTAGCATGCAAGTCCCTCCCCTGGTTCCCCATTGGCTGAGTGCTACAGAAGCAAGTCCCTCCCCTGGTTCCCCATTGGCTGAGTGCTACAGAAGCAAGTCCCTCCCCTGGTTCCCCATTGGCTGAGTGCTACAGAAGCAAGTCCCTCCCCTGGTTCCCCATTGGCTGAGTGCTACAGAGTAAGCACTACAGAGTGCTACAGTGTAAGTGCCTTACCCTGATGTCGCCCATCCCACCTAAGGCAAAAAGTAGTCTGACTGGAACAAACGTACGTTCCATGAGGAGAGGCAGAGCCTTTCGGTCCCTCCTCCCTTTGTTCTTTGGCACATTCTCATTTCAAAGCCCAAGAAAAAAAGCCCTCGAATCGGAGAGGGAAAGAAGAATCTGGAAGTGAAGTGTTTAAGGGTTTAGGACTCCAGAGTGTGTGTGTGTGGGGGGGGGGGGCTTGTATATATTTCCAACAGGTTGTAAACACACTGTTAACTAGGGAGCACAGCCCTTACTTGGTGTTTCTGAAAATGAATCCTCTCCCTTACTTCTCACGTCTCTCTCCCTCTCTCTCTACTGCTCCCCAGCTCACGCTTCTGTGCATGCTCTCCCCCCACCCCCCGCTTTCAAAATAAATAAATATTAAAAAACAAAATGTCTGTCTTGGTGAGTGTGTAATAGTATACTAGCGGAAGTTTTATGCATCAAGTCACACGCATGCCCTGGGAGTGCCTGCGAGGGGTGGGTGATCAATACAAGGTGGAGACCCCGACCTAGAGGCAGGGAGGGCAGTGAGGAGACGTGCAAAGGCCCAGCACGGCAGGGAGAAGGGCCTGGCCCCAGGTGGGGCAGCAGCCATGAGGGCCCGCAAAGTCACGGAGGATGCGGCCGGGGCCCTGACTTGCAGGCTGGTGGGGCCCCCGTCCGGAAGCCTCCAAGCACAGATTGGCTGAGTGTGGGGAGCCGGTGGGCATGTCCGCAGCTGG
>NW_027532208.1:7316609-7351230 GCF_008692635.1 Crocuta crocuta
GCTGTGGGTAGGGGATGGAGAGGGAGAGAGAGAGAGAGAGAGAGAAGGCAAAGAAGGGCCTTGCCAGGCTGGAGGAGCAGGCCGAGGGGCCCGGACACCGGGCAGGTAAGGGAGAGTCAGGAGGGATGGGGGCAGGCGGGTGGNGAACGATAGAAGATGACAAACGGGTCTCCTCGCCTCACCTTTTTGCTCATCAGACTGAGAGCAACAAAATGCACTTTTAGAGAGCAATGTCCGGCTGTTGTTTGAGGGAAACAGTGAGGGATGGGCTCAGGGCTCATGAAACTGAGAATTTCTTTTTTTTTTTTTAAGTTTATTTATTTTGAGGGGGGAGGGGCAGAGAGAGAGAGAGAGAGAGAATCACAAGCAGGCTCTGTGTTCTCAGCACAGAGCCCAACGCGGCGCTCGAACTCACGAACCATGAGATCATGACCTGAGCTGACATCAGGAGTTGGATGCTTAACCGACTGAGCCACCCAAGTGCCCCAAAACGGAGAATGTCTTTGATGGCTTTTTTTTTCAACCGAGGGAAGACCCTGGGGAGCACTGCGCCCCAGGGAGGGGCCGCCTGCCCACCCCCTGCGTGCTCGGAGAACTGTGCCGGAATCCCTTCATTAAGAGGCCGGGAAGTGCTCCTTAATGAGCTAAAGCCGACAAGTATACAAACACTTGATTTTCTTTATAGGCGTGTTTATGTGAGGCAATGTTGTCTTGGCCTTTTCCTATTTTCCAATAAAACTAAATACATACACAAGAGCTTTAGTAAACAGAACACAGGAAAGAGTGCTCAGGGATGAGGGTTGATGGGTTGATGTGATTGCTCTTGGTTTTTCACGAAATAGGTTTTAGTCCTCTCCCTCCCCCACTCGGTCCTACTCCCCACCCCCCACCCCGGGGCAGCGAGCTTTGTAATCTGGCGCATTCCATCAGCACCCCCTCCTCTGGCCACTCTTGGAGGGGATGCTGGGAAGAGTGGCCAAAGCAATAACCAATTTGAGATTGTGAGTCATGAATTGTCACCATTAGAAGGCAGACAGGGTGCATTGCTGTTTCTCTATTTGCGGCCTGTTCCCTGTAAAAGCTTTGGGAATTAAAATAAAAAGCTTTTTAAACCAGAGCCCGGTCGGGCTCTACTTAATGGCTTGCACGGGGCGCATTCGCTGCAGACAGACCCAGACACACTTGTGGCCCACTGGTCCTGGAGAGGCCAGATTGAAATGTCGCCTCCACGGTCCCCTCCGGGTGAAGGAGCTAAAAGAATTCCAGAAGAGAAGACCCTCATTACTCATTGGAACAGGCCAAGAAGGGAGTCCCAGGCCCAAATGTCCGCACTGTAAACAATTTGTCCGGTAAAGTGTAGGAGTCGATGTGATCCCATTGAATGCCCTCCCAGGAGTGGTTCGAGGCTGTTCAGTTCCTCTTTCACTGACATCCTCCCGGCTGATGTATCATTCAAACTAATCTTCCCTCAAATAATTTATGAGCAAAAAGTACTCTTGGTTAAACTATCCCAGACTTTGAAGAACTTAAACCATTCGTTGGACATTGTTTGATTTTTCGTAACAGAAGCACCATTTAGGAAACCAGAAAAGAAAGCCAGGAGGCCCAGGAGCTGCCAGCAGTGACTGAGGATCAGGACTACCCACTGCGAAGTTTAACTTGGCAATGACAAAGGAAATCGCTCAAGGGCAAGCAGCAGACTCCAGGCCATCTTTTCCAATGAGAGAAGCCCCCCCCCCCCCGCAACCCAACTAAGAGAGGAGGTGCTGGTGGCTCGGGGAGGCCTGGGAGGAGGGGAGACTGGCCTGGGGAAAGGAAAGGAATAGTCTGGAAACCCGGCTCCACGGCATGGCGACAGCCTTGTGGGTGAGCAACACCAGCGAGTGGCTGACAGGGGCTCCCCCGTCACACGCTCAGCAGTTCATACTGGGGTAACCGGTGAAGCAGAAAGGAAGGCTGGGGATGGGGGGTGCCAAACCTTCCGGCCTTTCAGGCCCACACCCGACGATCTGAGTGTTCTTACCCTCAGCTGTGTGTGGGTGATCTCGCCAGCCCGGCTTTCGAAGGAGTTACTTTGGCTCGCAGCTTTCTGGTCGCCCCCTGCTGGCTGCACAGTGGACTCCCCTCTTCCCTGCAGGGCTCTGAGATGTGCCTAGAGCCCTAACATTGAGCTGCATCCCTGGTGCTCCCCACATCTCACTCTTCCTATAAGGAGTGACTTGGACTTGGCCGGGAAAGAATAGAAGGGGCTGTTCTCTGGCTGGTCCCCAAAGTCCTTGGGTATCCCTTTCCCCTGTGTCCATCCAAGGAGGTGACCTCCAAGGCCGTGCCGCCCCATCTTCCTGCTAGTGCAACCCTGATTTGGGCAGAGTTCCTTTGTTCGAAGGTGGGCATACGGCCTTATCCAACGAGACGTACTAGGAAGTCCGCCCGGAGGCTTCCGGGGTAGGTGTTCAGCCCCAGAGAGAAAGGGTAAGAGCCGAGCCAGCCTAAAGCATTCTGCTCCCTGGCCCTCCTGCCTTGGAATGCGGTTGCGATGGCTGGTGCTTTGGGGACCATATTGTGGAGACAGTCACATGGAAGGAGGGGAAGAGTCTGAATCTTGTGGACGTTGTTGAGAAACTGAAGCAAAAGCAGAACCCCGATGTCCAGACGGATTCCCTCCCACGTTTGTGCTTAAGCAACTGCAGGCGTGGGATTGTCACAGCCGGTACACACTGGTGGACCTTTGCGACCTCATCCCTCCAGGTCAGCCCACCAGCGAAGTCACCTTCACCCCCTTCTAGTTCAGATGCTCCCTGGGGTCCCCACCTGACAGATCCACCTGTGCCCCTCGGATCCGCCAGACTTTTTTTTAATGTTTATTTATTTCAGAAAGAGAGATAGAGTGCTAGCAGGGGATGGACAGAGAGAGGGGCAGACACAGAATCCGAAGCAGGCTCCAGGCTCTGAGCTGTCAGCACAGAGCCTGAGGCGGGGCTCAAACTCACAAGCCGGGAGATCACAACCTGAGCTGAAGTCAGACACTTGACCAACTGAGCCACCTGGGCGCCCCTCAGATCTGCCAGACTTAAGAGCAGGTGGCGGCAGGTCTCAGGACTCGGAATGGGATCTGGGTAACCCTGCGTCGTGGTCAGGCAGCCCACGGTCTGATGATGTGGGTTTCCAGACCCCCAATTTAGTGGATGGTTGCCAGTGGTGGCCCCCAAGACATCCTGGCCCAAGGTCCCTGTTAGTTTCCTAAACTCGCACAGTGAAGTACAAACAATGGGTGGCCCAGGAAAGGGGAGAATCGGGGGGCTTTTCTTTATCGACCCAGGTGGGTGCCCCTAAGGCCAGTGCGCAGGCAACAGAATGTGAGGAACGGGCCGGGGGCGGGCCTGGGGGTGGCCTCTGCATCTGAACCACACGACATGCGTTGGCATTTGAAGGGTATCAGAAGCCCGGCCGACCTGTAAGAAGTCCCCTCAGAGGTCCAAAATGTCAGCACTAAGAGAGATCTCTTTGGTATTGAGCTGCAAGAGCGATAACACATCTCTCTTATGTCCCCCAGAAACTCGGAGTCTGCAAGTACACACAGCGCAACGAGAGTTCCTTTCTCTGAGGGATTTGGCTGGAACAGAAGTCACCGGAAAGCCAAAGGGACAGGGCAGACCAAGGTCTGCCAACTTTTCCTGTAAATGGTGAATGATTTAGTCACTGAAGGGCCATATGGTCTCTGTCACAGCCGATGACCCCGTGAAAGGCGGCCACAGAAAATACACAAGAGGTTAGGCGGTGTGAGGTCTGACAAATCTTTACTTACAGACATGGAAATTTGAATTTCATTTAATTTTCACATGTCAGGAAAAATTATTCTTCTGGGTTTTTTTTTCAATGAGTTTTTAAGGTTTTATTTATTTTGAGAGAGAGAAAGCATCATGGGCAAGGGAAGGGCAGAGAGAGAGGGAGAGAAAGAATCCCAAACAGGCTGTGGGCTGATAGTGGAGTTCCATCTCACAAACCGTGAGATCATGACCTGGGCCGAAATCAAGAGTTCTGCACTTCACTGACTGAGCCACCCAAGTGCCCCTCAACCATTTATTTTTTTAAAACATATTTTTTAAGTGTTTATTTTTGAGTGAGAGAGAGAGAGAACAGGGGAGAGGCAGGGAGAGCGGCGGACAGAGGATCCGAAGCAGGCTCTGTGCTGTCAGCACAGAGCCTGACGTGGGGCTCAGATCCAGACCCACGAACCGTGAGATCGTGACCTGAGCCAAAGCCTGACGCTTAACCGACTGAGCCACCCAGGCGCCCCCGCCCCTCAACCATCTAAAAACACAAAAACTATTCTTAGCTTGCAGCTGTACAAAATAGGTCACAGGCTGGATTTGGCTTCTGTGCGGATCCCCGAGGTAGAGCCCGGGAGGCCTGTGGCTCAGGAGAAGGAACTGTGGAGCAGAGCAGTCAGTGACTGCTCCCTGACTGTAGGACACTCTTGCTGCTGACGGTGTGGACACACCCCAGCTGGGCGGGCTGCCTGGGGAAGGAAGCTTTGGACATGAGGGGGGTGGTAAAAATGCAAATTTTGCCCTCAACTCTGTACCCTGGCCCACGTGCCAGCAAGTTCATGGGCTCCGATGGGCCATGACGCCCAAGCACAGGGGAAGGTGTGAACACCACCTCGAGGGAGTGCCAGAGCTTTGCCGCCTGCAGCAGGCTCTGGCGGCCCCCGGGGAGGGGGGGAGTGTCAGGGGTGGCGTGGGGTCCCCGTAGCTATCAGAGTGGAACTGCTGGGCAGCCCGGGACTGCTGGGCCCGCAGGAGCTGGCCGATGGCTTGGAGTGAAAGGGGCCTTGGTGGAAAGGTCCCAGAGAAGTGGGAACAGAACCGGCGAGGCCAATCAGCCCGCACAGGACAGAAGACAGGGCGTCAGGGGCGCCTCGGTGGCTTAGTCGGTTAAGCGTCCAACTTTCGCTTGGGTCATGATCTCGCGGTTCGTGGGTTCGAGCCCCGCGTCGGGCTCTGTGCTGACTGCCAGCTCAGAGCCTGGAGCCTGTTTCAGAGTCTGTATCTCCCTCTCTCTCTGACCCTCCCCTGCTCATGCTGTCTCTCTCTCTCCTAGAAATAAATAAAACATTAAAAAAATAACATCTTTACCAAAAAAAATTAATTAAAAAAAAAAAAAGAAGAAGACAGGGCGTCACTGGGTCAAGGACAGCAGACAACGGGCTTGCACTGATGACGTGCTCTTGCTTAGTCCCGACTTCCCTGCGAGAGGTAAAACCAGCTCTGACGCAGCACCCAGATAAAGCCAGGCGGCCTGTCGTTCCCGTGACTGGGCTGCATGGGGAAGCCTGAGTCTGGGGATCAAAAGCCCGACAGGCCGTGTGCCTCTCCCATCCGCCTCTCAGGCTCCCAGGGACCAGGGAGCTGGCAGCTCTGAACTTTCGTCCTTCCGGGTTGTGCCCAAAGAGAAAAAGCAGCCCTTTCCTTCAGCCTGATGTGCCGAAACCCCGGGAGGGCCTTCAGCTGGCTCAGCCGGAGTCCTGCTCACATCTGGACCCATCGCTCTACCCGGGGCGGGGAGGTGGAGGGGGGGTGGAGGGCAGCTCTAGCAACTGGCCTGGCTCCGGATCATACGGCCAACTCAGGGCCGAGACGGGCGGAGACGAAGAGTGCAGACACCCCCGCTACGGTGGGTGAGGGCCAGCGTGTCCCCCCCAGGCGGGGTGTCACCAGGGGCTGAACAAGGAAGCAGTGCCCCACACAGGAGCCCGTACGCTGGCTGCAGGNCAGATGGGCCGTGGAGACCGATCTGAGAATGGGTGGAACTCCTTCAGGGTCGAGGCAGCAGAGAAGAGAAGAGGTGGCCGCGGTCCATGGAACAAAACCAGGCTTTTGCGGTGCTCTGGATCTGCTGTGCTGTCCCTCGGCCAGAAACGGCCTTTCTTTGCACTGTTCTTCTGGTAAACTCTTATTCATGCCTCAAAACAGCTCAAATGCCACCACCTCCGTGAAGCTCACTATTCCCCCAGACTGAGCTTTGCTGCCAGGTTCCAAGAGTATTTTGCATTTACCTTGCTGAATTTGAATCTCTGGTTAATGGGTCCTGCTTCTGTCCTGGGCTGAGCAGGGTAGGGGACCAACTCTCACACTATGAAGCTCCTCTTCCAGCCCCCAGAGCAAGAACCTAGCAGTCAGCAGGTGCTCTGTTCCTGTTTGGCGGATACGTGAACTGCACAGGCAATATAGTCTCTGTGTCAAATGGCATCCTTGTCCACCGTCTTCTCTTCTAATAGAGTCTAGTTCCCACAATAGAGGCTGAAAATGTCAGACATTTGTGTCCTCAGCCTCTTTTGTAACTGGGGTTTCCCAGGTGACCCGTTTATGGTTAATAAGACTTAAAGAGACGTCTCCAAGGGGCTTTACCTCTCTCTTGGATATATAGAGCAAGAAAGAAGAGAGTTCTCTTCCTTGTCCTTTTCCTTCCTGTCTTGGAACCCGACAGGTAGAGAATGTGATGTCTGGAGCTGTGGCAGCCATCTTGAGACCATGAGGCCAACAGCCTGAAGACAAAAGCCATCGTGTTCAAAATGATGCAGTGGAAAGATTGGAATGTCCCTGGGTCTTTGATTCTTCATCTTTAGAACTAACGTGGGGACCTCTAACTTCCAGATTATTCAGATGAGACAATAAAAATGCCTATTGTTTAAAACCACTTTCAGTGGGTAGCTCTGTTACTGGCTGTGGAGAGCATGTTGATAAGTGCTGTTGTGCCTGTGATAGCAGGTCGGTACTCTATGGCATAAACACATCTTGTCCCATCTTGGACCGGCTTAAAAATAATGAAAAGACGAAACCACTTCAAAATTTAAAAATTATCAAAATACTGTCCGTGTTTTGTGTCCAACAATCAATTATTTCAAGGCAAGTACAAAGTGAATAAAGATGCTCTGTGGCTTGAACATAAACCCAGAGGTCAGAGCTCCTGGGTCAGCCTCTCGAGCACATGCAGCCTCGCTCTTCCCCTTTGGGGGCCATTGTGCCCTTCCCCAAGGCTCCTGCCCTGAAGACGGAGCAATCAGGAATAAGAATGATGTGCCACCAGGGTAATATCTCACTCAGTAACATCCTCAGATGCCATGAATTATGCAAATATGTTGAAAAGCTCTGTGCTAAGTTGCCTACGGAGAAGAAGAATCAAGGCAAATGTATACTCTCACCAGCAAGCCAATGAGGTAATCTGAATAAGGTTAGTCACAAATGACAAACTCAAAAGTTTAAGTTTAGAAACCGAACAGGGGTTGGAGGTGAGGATGGGAGTGACAGACAGAAGCGGCAGCACCAGTGACGTTCCCAGAAATAAAAGCTGCTCGGCGGGGCCAGGCAGTGAGGTGTGTCAGAGAGCAGAGGTCAGAGGGCGGGCGGCCTGTGTGTCCGGCTGAGGAGTCTGGACTTGCCAATGGGCTTGAGGGAGCTACAGAAGGGTCTAGGGGGCAGGGATGTGGTCCGATGTGCATTCTAGAAGCCTCACTCTGGCAGCCTGTGCGGTGGCTGGGACTGAAGGAGGGGGACAGGGTTGCACACAATTCAAACCCTGAGTCTGGAGGGTTTAGGGTCATTCACAGCACCTGCTGTGCAGGCCGGGCTCAACTCATGGCCATTATTTCCAGGATTATGTTCCACCAGCACCATCTGCAAACTGGTGGCTAAATAGGGCGCATCCACCAGGGACCGTCGCTGCTGACGCGCTTCTATCAGCTGCGCCCAATGACACAGCCATGCTTGCCAAACAACCTGCGACCCATGGCATCTCCGCCTGCGAGCCCGTCGGCGCCTCCCCCTTCCTGGCTTGTCTTACTGGCTCTCGCCTCCAGGTGCTACCTGACTCCGAGGGCCTGTCTTCTNCCTCCACACGAGGCTGGGGTGACCGCCGAACAGTCCAGACTTCTCCCTCCTTGTCGCGTGTGCCCGGCTGCTCGGCGTGAACGGGACTGCGGAGGTACTGTTGACATTTCGTCCCCTTCCTGAGCAGGGGTCCCCGTGAGGGGGGGCCAGCCCAGTGATTGACCGCAGTGACCAGCACATCTGGGAACACAGGCTCTTCTTCCTTGCGGAAGAGGCGGGGTGGGGGCTCGGTTGTTGAAAAGAACATTTCCGCTGTTCAACAGTCCAAGTCATTTTCCCCAGCTTCTCCTTAGCCAATAATCAGAGTGTAAATTTAATTAGGCCCCTCAGTTAGGAGGAAGGTGAAGGCATTCCCTGGGGCTTCAAGGTGCCCTGACAAGAATTCACAGGGCGATTGCTTGTTCAGATTTTCTGCAAGTATGCACTGTTTTTTTTTTTAAATTTTTTAATGTTTTATTTATTTCTGAGAGAGAGAGACAGCGTGAGCAGGGGAGGGTCAGAGAGAGAGGGAGACAGAATCTGAAGCAGGCTCCAGGCTCTGAGCTGTCAGCACAGAGCCCATCGAAGGGCTTGAACCCACGAACCGTGAGATCATGACCTGAGCCGAAGTCAGAGGCTCAACTGACTGAGCCACCCAGGCGTCCTGAACTGTCTTTTCTGTCCCAGAAGTGGGTAGTTTCCCTCACAGCTGGTTGCAGACATCTTGCCGTATATTGAGGTCTGAGGGGTTTTTTCTTTTTCGCTAACACTGAGGCCAGAATTCCTGAAATCCTTGAGAAGAAACCTAAAGCAGTAGGGTTCCTTCCAAACCAGAGGGCCTTCTTAATCTGGAAAATGCTATGGATTTTACAACCTGGTACCGAACACTTTCAAAACCGAGTCGTGGAAATAACATGCTTCATTACATTGCATGAAAAGAAATGGTAAAGGACGAAAGCCCTAAGCAGGCTAATAGCCAGCAAGATCAGTCACTGTCAACTTGTATTAAATCAGTAGTGCCCCGGGAAGAGTTTATCAATTTGTATTTCTTTTTCTTTCCTTCTTTTTTTTAATGTTTATTTATTTTTGAGACAGAGAGACAGAGAACGAGCAGGGAAGGGGCAGAGAGGGAGACTCAGAATCCAAAGCAGGCAGCTCTGAGCTGTCAGCACAGGGCCTGATGCAGGGCTTGAACTCACAGGCTGCGAGATCATGACCCGAGCCGAAGTCAGATGTTTAACTGACTGAGCTACCCAGGCGCCCCTTTTTATTTGTATTTCAATAAAAAGTGAGAAAAACAACTCAGCACACTGAAAGGACAACGGGAAAAAATTAAATGATCTTTCCACTAACGAAATATGCTGTTTTGAATATGTATTTAACTCCAACTATAGGCGGATTTCAATTTCAGGATCTTATTTAAGGAAGAAGCTTAGAGCCTTACTCCACAAGGATGTAGGAAGAGTATCTCCTCATACCTTGTACTGTGTCCTTCTTGTTAAAATAATACATACTCAGTCATATGTCACTTCATATGATTTTTATGTAATTAAAATAACTGTAATATTATAGTCTATATTTCAAACTTAGCATTATATGATAAACTGCCCTTAAAAATGCTTCAAAACCTTCCACTTGGGGCCAGCACTCTGCTCAGTGTTGAGCAGGATGTGGGTGACCCCCATCGGAAGGACATTTGCCACGGTGTTCCTTGGCTCACTTCCTGCTGGCCTCTCCAGGGTCGACGACCAATCTCTTCTTTCTTTTTTCTTTTAAATGTTTATTTCTTTATTTTGAGAGAAAGAAAGAGAGAGCGTGTGAGCAGGGGAGGGGCAGAGAGAGGGAGAGAGAGAGAGAAAATTCCAAGCAGCCTCCACATTGTCAGCACACAGCCCAACACAGGGCTTGAACTCACAAACCTTGAGATTGTGACCCAAGCCAAAATCTAGATTTGGACACTCAACCAACTGAGCCACCCAGGCACCCTATGATCAGCCCTTTCTTGATTCACTCTCCTCCCTGAGTTTCTGTGTCTCCTCACTCCCACCCCGCTGGTTTGTATCCTGACTCTCCAGTCAGTTGGCCTTTCTTTTTCTGTCCCACTGCTACCCACCGGAGCTTCATGAGCAGAGCTGTGCCTCTTTTCATTGCGTTCTGTGTCCTTAGATGATCTCAGGTCTCCTTGAGGCTTTGATTATAACTTAAGATGGTGATTTGCACGTTCCCCCCTCCCCTGAGATCTAGATGCCTGACCACTGCCTCAACCTTTCCCTAGACGGTGTTAAGATGCAAAATTGAACTAAGTTAAATGGAAGAGCTCTTTGCCTTTATTGAACGATCCGTGAAATCAGGAAGCATCCCATCTAGCAGACAGATTGGTGCTCCATGGAGTTGTGCAAAATGGAAGGTTTTTATAGGAAGGAGGGTGGGGCAAGAAAGTTATACACACAAGAAAAGAAAGGGTTGTTTCAGGCAAGAGCACCTTCCCTTAGGGGGAAGTGCAGGGAGACTTAATATGCAGGTGACCTCATCTTCCTTTGGGGATGGAGAAGAACCATGTGATAGATGACCTCACTGGTGCTTCTCCAGAAAATCCCCAGTGGAGAGGTTAAGACTTCACATTTCTGGGGGAGGTTGAGACTGCAAGTGGGTGAAGGATTAAGCCCTGGTTTGGTGACTTGGCCTAGCCCAAGTAATACCATTTGGGGGCTGTGATTTTCTTTTTAACAGAAGTCAAGCCTGTGTGTCCACAAAGGACCCAGGATCGCCCCCTGGCCCTCTGCCAGGATTAAGCAGCCTGAAGAATGACACCGTCATCCATCCTGTCCCCATGCCAGAAACCCAGGAGTCATCCTTGACCCCCTCCTCCCCAATCTATCCAATTTGTGGCCAAATCCGTGTTACCTCCCAAGGTCTTTTTCAAATCTACCCGTTGCTCTCCATTCCCACCACCGTCAGGGTCAGCATGTAGGGGTGTGCACTGCATAAATGCCACCACCCAAACCATTCCCTGGGAACACCTACCAACTCATCTCCCTGTAGGTCTATCCAAGCCATTTGGCAACCCACAGTTAGAGTGCTTATTAACATGCAAATCTAATCACGTTGTCCCTTTGCACCATTGCTCTTAGGCCTGGTCTACATCCCCCTGAGTCATCACCCATTATGTTCCCCTGGTTTCCCTAAGTNGGCTTCCTGCAGCTACTCAGGTGTCTGTGACCCTCCGCCACACAGCCTTCAAATGTGCCCCATCCTCCACCTGCAGACACTTTCCCCTGACCCCACCCCTGGAATGGGGACTCTTGTAGTCCCAGGACACATCTCCCTGACGAGGAAACCTCCCCGTTGACTCACTCACATCAAGATCCGTCCCTCTCGGTAGCACTTGCCACGGTGTGTTTGGTGACTCACATCTATTGTCTGACACTTTGTCTTTGGTGAATGTCAGCATCCTAATGATAAGAATGATGTTCCCTCTTTTTCTTTTACTTCCCAGTGAATCCTCAGCAGCTAGAACACAATCAGCATCTAACAGACATTTGTTGAAAGAATGAAATAGCTAGACAATGTGGTGTAATACAACTTTGCCATTCTTTCAAGAAATATTAAGTGCCTATCATATTTTACATTTAGGTTTCCTGAGTTTTGCTATTATAAAATGCTATCTATAATAAGTATCTTTAAACGTAAAACTATTTTTCTTTTTAAATCATTTCCTTTTTCAAAAATCAAGGCTCTTGGTATGCCTTGCCAAAATGCTTTTGGAACACCTGCAGTCCACCTTAATAGGATATAGAAATTTTGCTAATCTGATAAAAAAAAAATTGCATCTCATTGCTGAAAGTGAAAAGTTGTTCATATTTTGTGACTACTGTAGATCCTCATGGATGAAAATTTATGTTGTATGGCCTTTGCTTATTTAACCAGTCATGTCTTAACATTTTTAAAATGGAATGATGAGGGACGCCTGGGTGGCTCAGTCGGTTGAGCGTCCAACTTTGGCTCAGGTCATGATCTCACGGTTCATAGGTTGGAGCCCCGCGTCGGGCTCTGTGCTGACAACCCAGAGCCTGGAGCCTGTTTCGGATTCTGTGTCTCCCTCTCTCTCTGCCCCTCCCCCACTCATGCTGTGTTTCTCTCTGCCTCAATAATAATATACATTAAAAAAATGTTTTTAAATGGAATAATGAGATTTTAGAGTAAGGATGGGTCAATCGGTATTTCATGCAAATTGTTTTTCCCAATTTATGCCTTTTTAGTTTGTGATGTTTGGTATTGTTAGATGCTTAAACATATTCTGCAAAGCTGTTGAGCTTTGCTTTATGAGTTCTTACACTGTTTTTATATCTGTAAGAGGTTCTGAAAGTATGTGCTCTCTTAGCATTTGTGTAACCAGAAACCTGTTAGCATGTTGCTCTCTACTGCGTAACTACAATATCAGAAACTGTGGGATGGGACCCAGAATCTCTGTTGTAACAAGCCCTCCAGGTGACTCTGATGGATGAGAATGTTTGGGAGCCCCTGACCGAGAAAGGCCCTTTTTACCTAAGGTTTCTTCAGAACCTTTTGTTTCATTTGATTCTTCCTAGTATTTAGTATAAAGAATAGAACTAAATTATTTTTTCTCCCAAATCCCCATTGATTCCCGTTGATTTATGAGGCTTCTCTGATGCTATATTAGTTTTAATAAACATTCAGGGTTTGTTTGCTCTTTGCTTTTTTAAAATAGCTTTATTGAGATATATTTTACATATCATAAAATTCACCCACGTAAAGTGAATGGTATATACTGTATTATTAACCCAAAGAAAATGAAAACTGTAATTTGAAAAGATAGGTGCACCCCTATGTTTACTCTAGTATTTACAAAGCCAAGATAACGGAAATAGCCCAAGTGTCCATCTATGGAAGAATGGATAAAGAAGATGTCGGATGGATGGATGCATGGATGCATGGATGCATGGATGGAAGGATGCATGGATGGATGGATGGATGGGTGGATGGGTGGTTGGGTGGAAGGAGAGAGAGAGAGAGAGAGAGAGAGAGGGAGATATGGAATGGAATATTACACAGCCACAAAAAGGATGAGATGCTGCCATTTGCAACAACATGGATGGACCTAGAGAGTATTATTATGCTAAGTGAAATAAGTCACAGAAAGACAAATACCATATGATTTTATATCCATGTGGAATCTAAAAAAAACCCCAAATGAATAAAGAAACATAATGCAGAGTCACATCTATACATACAGAGAACAAACTGATGTTTGTTCTAATTTCACCAGAGGGAAGGGATGTGAGAGATACAGGCTTCTGGTTCTGGAATGAGTAAGTCATCAGAATAAAAGGCACAGCAGGGGACATAGTCAATGGTGCTGTAATGGTGTTGTATAGTGGCAGCTACACTTTTAGTGAGCACAGCATAAGGTATAGAGATGTTGAATCACTATGTTGCATATCTAAAGCCAATATTGTATGTCGTCCATACTCATATAAAAAAATGAACAATAAAGGGTATCGTTTTTACAATTTTATATTCACAGGCTGTGCATTGATGAATTTAGTTATTCGCATCTTCATTTTCCTGGGTGAATCCAGCTAAAGGTTAATTTGGATTTTTTTTCAAGAACCAAGTTAGTTTTATTAATTTTTTCTATNTCTGGGTGAATCCAGCTAAAAATCCAGGTTAATTTGGATTTTTTTTCAAGAACCAAGTTAGTTTTATTAATTTTTTCTATTGTTTTCCTTTCCTTTCATTCATTATTTCTGCTGTAACATTTATTATTTTCTTCCTTTTGCTTGCTTTGGGCTTAATTGTTCTTCTAGTTTCTTAAGAAAGAAGGTTATGTTATTGATTTGATAGATCTTCTTTATAATGTAGGCATTTACACTATAAATTTCCCTTTAAAGGGTACATTAGCAGCATTCAGTAAGTTTTCATATGTTGTTTTAATTTTCAATGATCTGAAAGCCTTTTCTAATTTTCCTCTTGATTTCTTCTTTGACCCACTGGTTTTTTGGGATGTTGGTTAATTTCTACGTATTGTGAATTTCCCAAATTTTCTTTTGTTTATTTCTAATTTCATTCCATTGGTCACAAAACATACTCTGTATAATTTCAACCTTTTTAAATTTATTGAAACTTGTTTTATAATCTAACAAATGGTCTATGCTGAAGAACGTTCCATGTGTCTGAGGCTAAAGTGTTGTTGGGTGGAGTGCTCTCTGGAGACGTGGTAGGTATAGTTGGTTTATAGTGTTGCTCAGATCTTCTGTGTCCTTGGTGATCATCTGCCTAGTTCTTCTGACCATTGGTCAAAGTGATCATGTAAGTCTCCAGTTATTATTGAATTGTTTCTCCCTTCAGTTCTGTCAGGTTTTGCTTTATGTGTTTTGAGGCTCTGGGACTCTGTTGTTAGGTGCATATATGTTTATAATCATTACATTTCTGAGATTAAATTACAAATAATTCTAATTCAATTATAACTTAGCATTATAAAATGTCCTTTTTCCTCCCTGGTTAACAATTTTTTTGTCTTAAAGTCTATTTTTTTGATACTAGTATAGCCACTCTAGCTCTCTTTTAGTTACTGCTTCCATGATACATCTTTTCCCATCTTTTTTAGGCTTTAATCTGACATGAGTTTCTTATAGATAACATATAATTGGATTTTAAAAACCCATTTTAGGGGCACCTGGTAGCTCAGTTGGGTAAGCATCCAACTTCGGCTCAGGTCATGATCTCAGTTTGTGGGTTCAAGCCTATGTCAGGCTCTGAGATGACAGCTTGGAGCCTGGAACCTGCTTTGGACTGTGTCTCCCTCTCTCTCTGCCTGTTCCCTCACTTGTGCTCTCTCAAAAATAAATAAGCATTAAAAATTTTTAAATAAATACATAAATCCATTATGCCATCTCTCTCTCTTGATTGGGGGTATTTAGTACATTTACATAATATACTTACTGGTAGGATGTATGGCTGACATTTTTACTATTTGTGTTTTGAGTGTCTTAGGTCTTTGTTCTCTTCCTTACTGCCTTCCTTTGTGTTATTTTCTAGTGTACCTTTTCAGTTCCCTTGCTGTTTGTGATGCTGTGATTTATAATAAATATGTACTTGGTCTTTGTCCCTGTTCCTGGCACAGAGCTCCTAAAACCCTTGAAATTTCCTAAGTGATGAGAGCAGAAAAGATGTCTTTTGTTATATTAATGAAGTGACTTTTGGGAACCCCCTAGGCAACATGGCTGGATGCCAGGATAACCGACCATTTGATTAGAGAACTGGAACTTTTATTCTCACCCCCAGAACGTCTGAGGAGTGGAGAGGAGCTAGAGATGGAGCTCAATCCCCAACAGCCAATGATTAAATTAATTAAACCAATGATTATTCCATGTGCCTATGGAATACAGGCTCTGTAAAAGCTCAAAAGGTCAGGGTTCAGAGAGCTTGGGGACTGGCAAACACATGTTGGTAATGGTAAAGTGGAGTGCTCAGAGAAGGCACGGAAGATCTGCACCCATTCCCCGTATCTTGCCCTGTGCATCTCTTCCACGTGGATGTGCCGGAGTTATTTCCTTTTATAATGAGCCAGTAATCTAGTAAGTAAAACATTTCTCAGTTCTGTGAGCTGCTCTAGCGAATTAATCAAACCTAAAGAGGGGGTTGTGAGAACCTCCCATTCTATAGCCGTGGGTCAGAAGCCCAGGTGATGACCTAGGCTGGCTACTGGCATCTGAAGGGGACGGTGTGTAGCCCTGTGAGACTGAGCCCTTAACCTGCGGTCACCTCCCATTCTCTCTCTGCAGACGGTGTCAGGATTTAGTGATTTGTAGGAGACACTGCTGGTGTGGCAAACGTGCTTGGCCTGGGGAAAAGCCCACACATACGGACTGGGAACAGAATCATATCCTTTTACCACATTTTGAAGATTTATTCTCTTAGTGGCTGCTCTTGGGAACAATCTACTTGGATTCACACTAACTTAATTTGACCAGTAGGCAGTCAATAGTTGCTCCAATATGCCTACGTTCCCTTGCGCTCTACTCCCTTGAGCTACTAATGTCATACAAATTACATCTTTACACACTGTAAGTCCATCAACACGGTTCTGTAATGATTGCTTTAGGCACTTGTTTTTTAAAATAGGAGGTACCAAGATATGTTGATAAAACCTGTGAAACTACTTTTGCCAGTGCTCCTTTCTTCTTCGTGTGGTTTTGCATTAGAGTTTAGTGTACTTTCCATCAGAGCCTGAAGGGCTCCCTTCAGTACTCCTTGTAGGGTAGGTCTGCATGTGAATTCTCTCACTTTTTGTTTACCTAGAAAGGTGTGAATTTCTCCTTTATTTGTGAAGGAGGATTCAGACAAAGAAGTGCTGATAGAAAGCCTTTTCTTTTGGCACCGTGGCCATCGTCTTCCAGCCTCCACGGTTTCTGATGAGAAGCCAAGTTCGTTTTATTGAGGTTCACTAGTTTCTCTTAACAGATGATTTTCGGTTCCTTGCCAAAATTCTAAAATTCACGAATTTTAGTCACTTTGCCTGTGTCTTCGTTTTAGAGAGAAAGTGGGTTCCCTAAAGTCCTTGCTGTGGTTGAAAAAAGGTTTAGGGTGGTCCAAGGCCCCGCATGGTCTGCCTCCAGCCTCCCCACTCAGCGTGAGCTCTTGCTTTTGAACACTTCATTCTACTTTACAGTGGCTCTGCGCCTCAATTCAATGCACACGAACCCATCTGGGTTTCAGGGAGATCTTGCCTCACTGACCTGCACCACTCCTGTCCCTTGTCCATCTCATCAGTTACCAGGACAGGAGACCAAACACAAGCCTGAAGATGAGGTGGGTTCAAGAAAGGACAAAGGATTTCTGTGATACTCGGCAACTCTCCCATCTCATGTCACAGCAGAGAGAAGTCTTCTGGCTCTACCACTTAGAAATAATTAGAGCCTAGTTTTCAACTGGGTGAGTAGGGAGGTTACATTATGTATGAATTTTACCTCAGCAGAAGATGGAGGGTGTGACAAGAGAGCTGGAATACAGGAGGAGGTCGATCTGATCGGGCTTAGCCCCATGGGACTAGAGCGTCTTTATTTTCTTTTTTATTAAAAAAATATTTTTTAATGTCTTATTTATTTCTGAGAGAGAGAGACAATGTGAGCAGGGGAGGGGCAGAGAGAGTCAGAGATAAAGACTCCAAAGCAGGTTCCAGGCTCTGAGCTGTCAGCACAGAGCCTGACGTGGAGCTGGAGCCCATGAACCATGAGATCACGACCTGAGCCGAAGTTGGACGCTTAACCGACTGAGCCACCCAGACGCCCCTAGAAGAATCATTAAAATAAACGCTCAAAAGAAAACTCTAGTCTTTCCAAAAAGATTTTATTAATTAAAATTTTAGGATAAAGGAATTTTTTAAAAATAACTATGATATTTTAAAAAAAACGATTGGGTATTTGATGTTTTTGATTAGACAAAACTTGAACCTGAAGAACAGATTGTGTAAAGTAGCTCGGGATACAAGAGGGAAAAGAAGGTGGGCACCTACTCTATATAAGGCCAGGGGCTTGACCACTGACTTTTTGAACAAAAAGCAAACTGCACTCAAAGTCTGTCTGTGAGACTAATTGATGACATCACAGGGCCACTCTTCCAGAAGAGCACTTTCACACTGGCGTGGCCCACAAATACCTTCTATGGCAACCTGTGTGAGAACGGAGCGAGATCTAGGACATTCAGATCCAATGCAAGTTCATAAAGGCTTGGCACTAAGTGAAACTTTAATCTATGCAGTATTTAAAAATAATTGAGAATTGTGACAACTTAAATGGCTTCTGGGAGGTGTTATCTTAAGATCTAAAGAAGGGATGGAGGTCTCGGAGGGAGCAGATCTACTTACCTTGGGGTAGTACAGTCCACAAAGGCCAACAGCCCGTGAAGGGAAGAGGAACGGACATTCATCCCTTGTAACACCCTCAGGAATAGCATTCTTGGGAGTCTTACAAGACATAATTCAAAACTGCCAGTTAAATTCTAATGGCCGTGTGCTTCCCTGGCAATGATGTTCCCCTCAGAAGTAAAATCACAAAAGGGACTGCGCTCTGAAAAGAAATGTGAGGCTGAGTCCCAGGCACTCAGAGTGTGGATGCCGCCTCTTCAACCCCGGGACAGAACTTGCGGCCCCATGTGCAGCCTTCCAGCCTCCCCTACATGAAACACAAATCACGTAATGTGTCCTTGGAAAAACCCACAGTGGAGCGTGAGAACCTTCTGGGGCCGGGAGTTCTTGTCCATCAGTACCCTAATACAGTCAGATAATCTCAACATCCCGAAATATCCTTTGACTTGTTCTTTCTCTGATATCTTGTGTCCTTGGGATCAAAGCCTTTTTCACTGGCACCAAATAATGCCCAGTGAGGGGTTTTGGCCATATAATCCTTTGCGCTGAAATCTGCTGATCCACCGCTGTCTTCATATTCCTGCACGAGCTCCTGGAAGCGGTTATAATCAATCCACGTCCACCATTCTCCATCAATCTTAAACTGAGAAGAAAAAGCATAGTCAGGTCAGAAACGTGAACATCCTTAAAAATAGCAAATAAATGTTTTAAACATTCAAAAATAAGCCTGCTCTCTTTCTCCCTATCAAGTTATAGAAAATTCTTTCATGCTCCAGATATGGTTTCCGTATCAAAGTGGAATGAGTTTCTTTTCCCCTGGGGCTGCTGCCAGGCTGGACTTGGACGGCCCAACGGCTGAAGACAGAAGATATCCTGAGCAAACCACAAGAGACTCTTAACGCCAGAGAACAAACTGAGGGTCAATGGTGGGAGGTGGGAAGGGGGGGACAGGCTAGCTGTGTGATGGGCATTGAGGAGGGCACTTGGGATGGGCACTGGGTGTTGTATGTAAGTGATCAATCACTGAATTCTACTCCTGAAACCATACTGCACTGTATATGAACTAGAATTTAAATAAAAACTTGAAAAGAAAAAAAACACATCCTGGAATTCAAAGTCAAGTTTGTCGTCAGCAGTCTCACTAAAAGAAGGTTAATTACATTTTTTTTGACATTATCATGCGTTAATGGAGAAGCTAATTGTAATTCCTGTTGTTGCCACTTTTGATTTGGTATGAATTTTCTTGGTTGTGTTAGTGGCACCTAGTGGAATCCATTTTATTATTAAACTTGGCTTGGAGTTATTAGTGAGGCTTTTAATCAATGACTTCTAATTCTGAAACCCCAACGAAATGATTCAAACTGGCCTGTTTAACCTAACATGGATACAATATCTCATTAGCAGAAAGCCCTGTTAAGAATTTCAATTCAATAAAGGGGAAATAATCCAATTTGTACTCTTTTAAGAAAATCGCTTCTCAAAAGTCCCTGTAGAATAATGACCAGAAATGAAGGAAACAGGAAATAAACTGACGAAAGCTCTGAAAGAATTACTAATTGAACCGTGAAGGCTTTTGACTCAAAGCATCTATTTGGCACTCATTTGTGTAAGCAGATAATACATGATACTTGATTTATAAATGGACAAATCATTTTGTTAAGCTGCTACCTTCTCAAAATCTCTGATTATAAATCCAAGGAAGTAACAATTTTGGGTTCTAGCTCAGAAAAATATGGAAAATGTAGTTTCCTGGATTCAGAATACTATTAAAATATGTTGGATTTCAAGGACATCTGATTTTTTTACCCAACAGCTAAGAGGTTTCTGGTGGACAAAAATTATCAAATAAATGGAAAAGTTGTCTACCTATGAATCATGAGAAATTTTCTTCTAATATGACCTTTCTTTGAAATGGTGCCCCAGGGGCCTCTCTGAACTCTACAACCCAAGATACAAAATCCACATCTCCCCATCAGTTTCTCTCCCAAGACAGACTGCTCGCGAATGTTCTCTGCTGCCCAGGAAAACAGTCAGTCATCCCTGAGTACAGAGCCTCAGAACTCAGAGTCAAAGGTGCCCCTCCCTTCCCTGGCCCCTCACATCCAGAAGACGTCAGGCCCCACGGATTCGTCCTTAGCAGCCTGCCTGCCTGCCTGCCTTCCTTCCTCCCTCCCTCCCTCTCTCTCTCTCTCTCTTTTAATAAAGAGGTGTTTATTATTTTCTCTATTTATTTTGAGAAAGCAGAGGAGGGGCAGAGAGGAGATAGAGAGAACCCCAAGCAGGCTCTATGCTATCAGCACAGAGCCCAATGCGGGGCTCGAACTCATGAACTGTGAAATCAGGACCTGAGCTGAAACCAAGAGTCGGACGCTTAACCGACTGAGCCCCCTGGATGCCCCCCGCAGCAGCATTTTGTCTCTGGAGAGACTCCTTTAAAAAGATGAACACGATAGAACCTCACAGCATCTGAAAGTCTGAGAGGAGATACAGGTGGCAGAGAGTTTGAAAGTTGATTTAGCTAAAGAATACAGACGTCTAGACAACGAAAACAATAAGATAAATAATAACACCAAGGAAAGCAAAACGTATCCTGGACACAAACAGCAATCACAGGAGACTGCACTGCTCAGCAGTGAACCGTGTCCATGTGGTCAAACAAAGCCTAAAACTACTGTATACGTACATTGCAAAGGTGGGAGAGCAGGAGAGGGCAAGATAAGCAAAGGTAGGGGAGAGCTTCATCTCATCCTCCACAGTATATATAAAGAGACAACAAGAAAAAACATGAATAGCAGCAATATTAAGTATGTTATTTAGAGAGGTGAAGACAAATCCCTAAGTAATCAACCAAAAGCGGAAAGGGGCTGTTGGTTGAGAGGAGAGAAAGGAGGTATGTTTGAGGAAAATACAAGGAGCTGCTGAATTTGGTAATAAACTCTGACTTCTTAAACTATGTGGAATTCTGATAAAACTAAGGAACAAAATTAAAAATAGTAGTGAGCAATCTACCGAAGCAAGGGAAGAGTATATTAACAAGCCGAGCCAACAAAATAGGGTGGGGGAAAGGGGAAGACCTGTGCGACGATGGAAGCAACCACTACTCAGGAAGCACCCTCCTGTGCACTAAGCACTCTGTTTGCTTCTCTAGCAGATATAATGCACTCAACAAAACTTATGTGGTTGGAGGCCCATCTTTAAAATGGGTGGGGTGCGCCTGGGTGGCTCAGTTGGTACAGCATGTGACTCCTGGTCACTCGTGAGTTCAAGCCCCATGATGGGTGTGGAGTCTGCTTAAAAAAATAAATAGGGGTGCCTGGGTGGCTCAGTTGGGTAAGGGGCCAGACTCTTGGTTTCAGTTCAGGTCATGATCTCACGGTCCGTGAGTTCAAGTCCCACATTGGGCTCTGTGCTCACAGCGTGGAGCCTGCTTGGGATCTTCTGTCTCCCTCTGCCCCTCCCCACTTGTGTAAGCACACATTCTCTCTCTTTCCTCCCTCTCTCTCTCTCCCTCCCTCTGTCTCAACAGTAAATGTTAAAAGAAAAACAAAGATGAAAAAGCTAAGTAACAAATCTGTCAAAGGCCCCACCCTCTGTAAGTAGGCAGAGCCACATTTCACATTTGTGGGTGTTCAAGAGCCTATGGTCATTATATGATCGCACACTGTTAGCTGTGGAACTGGAAAAATAACAGAACTAATAATAACCATTGTATCTTTCAAGTATTTTGGAGTGCAAAGAGATTGTTCTCACCCTTGGATTTATTCAAGTATAATATTTCTAAGTTAACTCCTTCTTTTAACCGATTTAAAAGCTAAAGAAAATAATCTGTATATCCCAAATTCTTCATGTCCTTCAACCTTCCTCAGCGCAGTCTCAACAATGAGCACACTGAGGAGAAGAAGCCTGCTGTCTATTAATGATTCCTCTACCCAAGTACAGCATAATAGAGGCTGTCTGTTCCAAGGCTAATGCAGGGGAACCATGAGATTTATATGCAGACCTCTCAAGTCAGCCTGCTCTGCCTTTGATTGGTTCTGTTTTATTTACACAGCCTTCGTCCCTTCTGGCAAAATAATAATTAAACAAATAAAACTGCCATAGTGAGAGATATTCTTCCCATTATCTTAACTGGTTCCTAATAGTACAGGCAGTATAGGTGAGCACATTGCTACTTTTTTTATAGATGAAAACTGACTTCCCATTAGTTTCACAGTATCTTCCACACAGAAAGTCTGTATAGAGGATCCATAGCTACTTCAAACTCCAAATGTCACAGACGAAAATTCTTACCACTTGGCCTGTCAATCTCATGCCTCTCAACCATGCTGTGCTGAAGTGATTCCAGCTTTTAAATGATAAATACTCTGTAGCAACTGGGGAAGTTCTAATCACTCAAAGCCATCGTATTTCTACATATCTAAGAACTAAAAATAGGGAGGAAGAAAAAAAATAAAAAAATAAATAAAAATAAGGAGGAAGTCCTGCATGAGATGAAAAAGAGCAAGTCAAGAGCTATTTATTAATATCACGATTGGAGACCACTGGAAATAGTCTTTGCAAATATTCTTCCACATGCTACTGTAGTATTCTTTATGGAAAAGTCAAATGATCAGCACCTTTAGGAAAGAGCCTTTATTAGAAGCCTGTAACAGGTGAGGTCCCATTCCAGAAGCTTCGTATCTGTCACTTAACTCAGCCATCACAATAACCCTGTAAACAGAGTTACCACTATTTTTTTCAGATAAGAAAATGAGAAATGGTGAGGCTGGGCTTTGAAAACAGATATACCACAACAAAGTTCAGGAGTCCCCCAGACCACCCCCACTTTTGTCACCAATTATAAATGTAGGGGTTCCCAAGACCACCTTCAGTGTGACCATTCACTAGGAGGACCCACAGAAGTCACTGAACACTGAATACTCAGTATGGTTTACTACAGCATAAGGACACAGATGAAAATCAGCCTAAGGAAGAGGCACATGGGACATGGTTGAGGGAAGTTCCAAGCCGGGAGCTTCCAGTTGTCCTCTGTCACTCGAGTAGTGGTCAGAGCTAATGGCACCCATCAATGATGTGTGAGAATAGGCATGGAGCGCTGCCAAGCTAGGAAGCTCACTTGAGCCTTGAGGTCCAGAGTTCTCCCAGGGCTCAGTCACCTACTCAGCCAATTGCTGAGTCGTTGACTTTAGTTTCCGGCTCCTCTGAAGGTCAAGCAAACAGAGTGTAGTCCAAAGCCTCCACTCTAAATCACATGCCTAGTGTAGACTCCCTAGTGTGACCCAAGGCCCCCAGATAAACAAAGACACTCTGACCAGACAGGACATTCATTGCAAGAGCTTGAAAATCACCTCTTAAAAGCTGAGGGCAACGATCAGCCCTGTCTTTGGGTAAAATTACAGCCGGAACTCAAAGTTCACGTACAATGGATGAAGTAGAAAAATACAAAAATAAAAAAGAACACTAACAACAAAAAAAGACTCCTACATTTCATTTGAATTTTCACACTCCTAAGGAGGGCTCTTATATGATCTTAGTGTTGGTTCTTTTTGTTTGTTTGTTTGTTTGTTTATTAAGAGAGGGAGGGGCAGAGAGAGAGGGAGAAAGAGAATCCGAAGCAGCCCCCACATCATCAGTGCAGAGCCTGATGCAGGGCTCAAACCCATGAGCCGTGAAATCATGATGTGAGCTGAGATCAAGAGCTGGAACTTAACTGATGGAGCCCCTCAGGTGCCCCAGAATCAGCTATTTTCTTGATCTGGGAACACAGATCAAGAGTGCAAAGTAGTACTTCTTGAACTTCCCAGATTCATGGATTTTGTTCTTGACTATCCTAGCAATGACTGCGTCGTTTGTTCTGTGGGTGAGAGGAGGCACAGGTCACACAGACTCCGCAGTGCACCTGACCGCCTGCAACAGCGGAGTCCCGAGCAGAGTCGCCTCCTTTTCCTGGGTTTGCTGGTGACAAGTGGAATTCTCATGGAACCACTTTGAGAAGCAAGACTACAATAATGCGACTGAATTCTAGATACATCCAAGTGCAATTAAAAAGCTTTTAAATCTGGAAACTCAATTTCTGGAATTTCTATCTTAATCTACAGTTTTGTTGGAATAGAACTAAGTCCTCTCAGCCAGGTCACCAAAATGCCAGTTTTCTCTGACATTTCTCTGCATGTAATTACTGGGAGCAACCAGGCCTCTCACAAGCATGAGCTCCACATGTATCACAGGAGGTAAAATATTCTGTCAGGAGGTTTTGTTAGGAAAACACTGCACAAAACCTAAATGGAGACACACGAGTCCCTTCCTCCTCCAAGAGAGGAGGGCTCGGGGAGGTGACGCCTCTTCCTTCCCTCCCTCTACAGACTGCAAGTTTATATGTCTAAGAGAAAGGCCTCTGTGATCAATACTGAATTTTGCAGAAGGCCTCAAATCCGGCAAAAGCTTTCCCAGAGCTGGCCTTGAAGGAGATCCCCGGGACTGCTTCTCGGCAAGCTGGGAGGCGACCTTTGTGGTTTTCAATGGATATCTGCCTCTGTTTCCCTATCTTGTGACGGCTCTGTAGCATTTGAGAGACGGCATGATGTCATGGTCAAAGTAGGCTTTGTATTTTGAAACATCTGGGACTGGATTCTAACTCTGCTTGTATTCTCTTAGCCTGAGGTTTCTCCTTTATCTGGAAAAATAATATTTATAACACATCATATTTTTATAAGAATTAAATGAATTAATGCATGTGTAGCATTATCAAAGTGAACTTAATAACTGTTATTGGTTGTTAAGTTTATCAGCAGACATCAAACTAAGGAATGACACCCAGACAGCTCATCAGCGATGAACAGTTCTAGAAAATGATGCTGGAAGACAAAAGAATAATATCTGTAAAATGTTAGGAGGAAATACCTTCACTTAGAGTTATCCACTCTGATAATCTAATGCTCATGAGAGAAAGTAAAATAAAGACATTTCAGGGGGGACAAAGACTGAGTTTACTACTCTAAGCGAAAAGGAAATTGCACCCAGCAGAAAGAATGGATGCAAGAAACAAAGGGGAATCTAGAGACAGTGGGATTTACATGGATCCACCAACACAAGCATTAACTGCACAAAAGAGTACTGGGAAGACCTTGTATTGTGCTGAAGGAGGATGGTGACATTGATTAACTTTAAACTAGGTATAAATTTCAAAATATAGGAGTACAAGATTCTGAGTAGATGGTGGAGTAGAAGAAGCATCAGGAATCCTTCTTCCCACCCACGGGGTGCCCAGCAGGCTCAGTTGGTAGAACTTATGACTCGTGACTTCGGGGTTGTGAGTTCAAGCCCCATGTTGGATGCACAGATCACTTGAAAAGAAAAATCTTTAATAAAAATTTTAAAAAGGCATCTGTCTTGCTCGGTCAGAAGAGCATGCAACTCTTGATCTCAGAGTTGAGTTCAAGCCCCACAATGGGTGGAGAGATTACTTAAATAAATAAATAAGTCTTTAAAAAAAAAGATCCTTCTTCTCACCCAGACAAAAATTGTACTGGCAGAATCTGTCTGATGTAACTATTTTGGAACTCTGGATCTAGTGAAGGCTGGCAACTTTCAAGGAAAGGTTTGGACTGTAAAGTATGGTTAATTTCAGCCAATTTCAACTTGGATGGTGGTAGCTACCCACCCCCCAGGGCACACCCCCACAGCAGGCAACTGTGACCTGTTCTTGGGACAGCTTGCGTGCAGCCTGTAGGAGACAGGGTGGGCAGTAAGGACCCTGTCCTCCAAACACTGGAGACCTGTTCTCTCTTGCCTGCTGCTTCTAATCAGATACAGTGGCAGCCATCGGTGCCCCTCCCCTTCCTGCTGAAGGGACTTCCAGGGGATATAAATGGCCAGTGGCCCCCTACCCCTTCCACTTTTCTCTTTTTCCCCTTTTGGGAGACAGACATTAAAGACTGGAAGATTCAAAAGCAACAACAGATGGGTGGAAATTAGAAAGTAACCACATAGTCCCAGGGAAAGATGCAAGAATAAATTTAAATTACTGTTATATCTTTAGGATATTAGATGCAATCCCCATAGCCCACAAAGAAAGAGCCATAGAATATAAGCAGAAGGAAATGGGAAAGGAATTAAAATGTTTCAATACAAAAAAAAACAAAAAACAACAACAACAACAACCCAACTAAACACAAAGGGAAAGAGGAATGCAGGCAATGAGGGACAAAGAAGCTCTAAGACATAGGGAAAACAAATAGTAAAATGACATAAGTCCCTTTTTATCAGTAATTATTTTAAATGTAAATGGATTAAACTCTCCACTAAAAAAAAAAAAAAAACCTCAAAGAGAATGACAGAATGGATTAAACACACACACACACACACACACACACACGACAATATGCTCTCTATAAGAGCCTTACTTTACTTTATATCCAAAGACACACACAGGTTGAAAACAAAAGGACAGAAAAAGATACTCCATTCAAACAGTAACCAAAAGAGAGCAGGACTGGCTATAGTAATATCACACAAAATAAACTTCAAGTTAAAAGGTTATAAGACAGAAAGAGAGACAAATAAACAATTTATATTAATTAAAGGTTCAATACAGCAAGACACAGTAATTATAAATATCTGTATATCTGCTATCAGATCATCAAAATACTGGAGCAGATATTGGTTGAACTGAAGGGAGGAACAGACAGCTCTACCATAATTGGAGAGTTCAGCACCCCATTCTCAATAATGGATAAAACAACCAGATAGAAGGAAACAAAGGACTTGATCAACACAATAAATCAACTGGATCTAACAGAACATTCTGCCCAACAACACAAAATATACATTCTTCTCAAAGCTTCACTGGACATCTTCTAGGACAGACTGCATGTTACACCACAAATGAAGTCTAAATAGATTTTAAGAGATAGACATCATATAAAGTATTTTCTCTCATCACAATGGGATGAGGCTAAATATCAGTAACAAAAGGAAAACTACAAAATGCATGCATTTGTGGAAGTTAAACAACACACTCCTAAACAACCAATGGATCAAAGAAGAAATCATAATGGAAATTAGCAAATATGTAAGAGACTAAATGAAAATGAAAACACAATATACCAAAACTTCTGGGACACAGCAAAAGCAGCAGTGAGAGGAAAATTTATAGCTATAAATGTTTTCTTTAAAAAAGGAGAAAGATCTCAAATTAACAACCTAACTTTATAACTTCAGGAACAAGAAAAACAACAAATTAAGCCAAAAGGGAGTAAAAGAACGGAAATAATCGTTAGTGCAGAGATGAAATAGAGAGTAGAAAAATAGAAAATAAAGCACTGAAACCAAAATCTGGTTCTTCAAAGAGACCAGCAAAATTGACAAACCTTTAGCTAGACTAAGAAAAAAAGACTCAAATTACTAAACTTAGAGATAAAAGTAGGGACGTTACTACTGATTCTACAGAAATAAGAAGGATTATGAAAAATTAGTATGAATGTACACCAACAATCTATATGAAAGGAACAGATTCCTAAAAACACAAAACCTACCAAGACTAAATCACAAAGATACAGAAAATATGAATAGGCCAATAATTAGTACAGAGACTGAACCAGTAACAAAAAAATCTCCCTTCCTCCCCCAGAAAAGCCCTGGACTTGATGGCTTCACTGCTGCCATCAAGAACTAATTGAAAGAACTAATATCAATCTTTCCCAAACTTTTCCAAAACCTGAAGAGGAGGGAACACTTTCTAACTCAGACTACGAAGTAAGCCTTCTAAAGCCAGATAAAGATACTAACAATAGGGGCACCTGGGTGGCTCAGTTGGTTAAGCGTCCAGCTTTGGCTCAGGTCATGATCTCATGGCTTGTGGGTTCGAGCCCCACGTCGGGCTCTGTGCTGACAGCTAGCTCAGAGCCTGGAGTCTGCTTCTGATTCTGTATCTCCTTCTCTCTCTGACGGTCCCCTGCTCACACTGTCTCTCTCTCTTAGAAATAAATAAAACATTAAAAAAAAAAGGATACTAACAATAAACAAATAAGTAAATAAATAAAAATAAAAAGGATGCATCAATATTCCTTATGAGCATGATGCAAAAATCCTCAACAATATAATATCAAAGCAAACCAGAAGCATATAAAAGGATCATACACCAGGGACATGTGGGGGGCTCAGTCGGTTAAACGTCTCACTCTGGATTTCAGCTCAGGTCATGATCTCATGGCCCATGGGTTGGAGCCCCGTGTAGGGCTCTGTACTGACAGTGCAGAGCCATTTGGGATTCTCTCTCTCCCTCTCTCTCAAAATAAACTTAAAAAACAAAACAAAACAAAAAAACCCTCCCCAAACCTAGTAAGATTTACTACTAGAAAGCAAAGATGGTTCAACACAGGAAAATCAATATAATACACCACAGCAACAGAACGAAGGGGAAAAAAAAACACATGATCATCTCAATTGATGCAGAAAAAGCATTTGACAAATTTTAACATTCTTTCATGATAAAAATACTTAACAAACTAGGAATTGAAGGAAACTACATGGACAGAATAAAACTACATGGACATAATAAAAGCTATATATATATATATAAAATCAACTGTAGGGGCGCCTGGGTGGCTCAGTCAGTTAAGTGTCTGACTTTAGCTCAGGTCATGATCTCACTGTTCAGGGGCTCGAGCCCCATGTCAGGTTCTGTGCTGACAACCCAGAGCCTGGAACCTGCTTCAGATTCTTTGTCTTCCTCTCTCTCTCTGACTATCCCCTACTCGTGCTCTGTCTGCCTCTCTCAAAAATAAATAAACATTAAAAATTAAAAAAACAACAACTGTAAACATCAGACTCAGTCGTGAAAGACTGAAAGCTTTTTCTCTAAGCAGGCAAGGATGCCTGCTTTCACCACTTCCATTCATCATACTACTGGAAGTACTAGCCAGAGCAATTGGGCAAGAAAAATAAGTAAAAGGCATCCAAGTAAGGAAGGAAGAAGTAAAATTATCTCTGTTTGCAGATGATATGATCTTATATGTAGGTGTGCCTTTTCTTGAAAATGTGGCACTTACTTGAGATTGAACCAAGTGGTGGTAGATGCTTGAGCTAAGTTGGGGCTACAGCAGCCATACCAGGGGATATGAAAACTGAAGAAGCAAAAGAAGCCAGGAAAAAAGGAAAAAGAGACAGAGCTGGTCAGAAAGGCTGACAGATGAGTGGATATGAGTAGTGGCTTGACAACTTCTTGTTCCAGACAGATTGACTAGTGAACTCAATCAACCATTTAAGGAAGAAATAACACCAATCCTCACTATCTATTCCAGAAAACAGAGGCAGAGAAAACACTTCTTAACTCATTCTAAGAGACCAGCATTGCCCTAATATCACAATGAGATAAAAACTTTACAAGAAAGGAAAACTACTAAACAGTAACTGTGATGAATGTATATGTAAAATAATCAACAAAATATTAGTAAGTCAAATCTAACAATGTATAAAAAAAATTATACATCATGACCAATAAAACCAGTAAAACCATGGATTTATTCCAGGTATGGCAAGGCTGGTTCAACATTTGAAAATCAATTAATGTAATACATCACATCAATAGGCTAAAAAAGAGAACTATAATCAATCATATCAATAATTGCAGAGAAAGTATTTGACCAAATCAATTTATGATTAAAAACTCTCAGCAAACCAGAAATAGAGGGAAATGTCTTCAACCTGATACATAGCTACCAAAAAACCTACAGTGAACATCATACTTAAGTGAGAGACCAGTTGCTTTCCCACTAAAATCAGAATCAAAGCAAGAATGTCTCCTTTCACCATTTCTACTCAACATGATATGGAAATACTAGCCAATACAATAAGACTAAAAATGGAAATATAAAAGATATACAGATTGGAAAGAAAGAGATACATAGATGACATGATTAATCGATGTAGAAAAATCCTAAGAATCAACAATAACCAAATACCCTTCTGGAACTAATAAGGGATTATAGCATGGTTGAGAGATATGAGGTAGTACATAAAACCCCACTGCCTTCTCATATGCCAGCAATGAACAAGTGGAATTTGAAATTAAAAACACAGTACCATGCTCATTAGCATCAAAAAATGAAACAGTTATGTAAAAATCTAATGAAATAATGTATAGGATCTATATGAAAAAAGTCATGGGCGATCTAAATAAAAAAAGAGCTACTTCATATTCATGGACTGGAAGAGGTCAATTTTTCCTAGCTTAATCTGGAGATTCAATTCACTCCCAAACAAAATCCTAGTAAGTTAGTTTACAGGTATTAACAAACGGATTCTAAAGTTTTTATGAAAGGCAAAGACCTAGAATAGCCAACCAAAGAAGCCAGCCGAGAAGATGAACAAGTTGGAGGACTGACACCACCCAGTTTCAAGACGTGCAATAAAGCTAACAGAAATCAAGATTGTGTAGTATCGGTGAAAGAATGGATATATAGATGGATGTAACAATATAAAGTCCAGAAATAGACCCACACAAATGTAGTCTACTGATCTTTGAAAAAGGAAGAAGGGCAATTAGATGGAGAAAGAACAATCTTTCCAACAAATGGTACTTCGACAACTTGACATCCGGATGCAAAACAAACAACAAAATCTAGATATAAATCTTAACAGTTTTCAAAACAGATCTTAGACCCAAACATAAAATACAAAACTCTAAAACTTCTAGAAGATAACATAGGATGAAATCTAGCATCACCCATGAAAGAAGAAGTTGATAAGCCAGATTTTATTAATTAAAAATGTTTGCTCTCAGAAAGGTGCAGTTAAGAGAATGAAAAGTCATAGGCCAGAAGCAAATATTTGCAAAACACATCTGGTAAATGGCAAGTATCCAAAATATATAAAGATTTCTTAAAACTCAACAATAAGAAAATAACCAACCCAACTAAAAAATGAGCAAAACATCTGAACAGACACCTCACCAAAGAAAATGTACCGATAGATGGCAAATAAACCTTCGAAAAGATGCTCCTCTTTTTATGACATTGCATGATGACACATGGTTTTCAAAACCCATACAGCTTTCTAGCACAAATACTGACCCTTAAAGTATGAAAATTTTAAAAAATCATTTAGGAGGTCAAGGGTCCCAGAAAGAGGTGCAGACTGCGTGTGAGAATCTAACTACCCTACAGATGTATGAAATAACCTCACTGAAGTGGAGAAAGAGCAAAAGGTGCTGACCTAAATAATTCTGGAAATGAGTGGAGCCTTGAAGACAAGAGGCAAAAGGAACTACACATGAGCACTGTATTCTTGGGTTAAAAGTTCTGATATTGCTATACATGTATATTGGAACGGAACAATTAAGTACACAGATGACTGATATTAGGAACTAGATTTCTCACTGTTAGAGGGGGAGTTTACAAATAAGTAAGAGGAGGGGCACCTGGGTGGCTTAGTCGGTTAAGCATCCGACTTTCGCTTAGGTCATGATCTCGCGGTTCGTGGGTTCGAGCCCCGCGTCGGGCTCTGTGCAGACTGCCAGCTCAGAGCCTGGAGCCTGTTTCAGTCTGTGACTCCCTCTCTCTCTCTGACCCTCCCCTGCTCACGCTGTCTCTCTCTCTCCTAGAAATAAATAAAACATTTAAAAAAAAAAAATAAGTAAGAGGAGGAGCCTAGAGTGAGTTATGTTATCAATGGACTAGAGTTTGAGATATCAGTATGTTTAGCTTAATCTAGACACAAATGGTTACAGGTAGAAATATTTACAGACATGTGTATTTACAAAGGCTAGAATATACATACAATGCCTTTGCTCTGTTACACCTTTTAGAAGAAACAACACCCTCGTCGGAAACAAGCACACCTTCACCCAGATCTTGGTTCCTAACACCATTCTTCAATAAAAAGAACAAGGGCTCCTAAAGAAATGACTGATTCTAGGACTGGAGCAGGAAAAATACCAGATGAGCCTGGAGCATCTTGTAGTGCCAGAAAGTAAGGAAGTGCTCCAAACAAAAACAAATAAAACCCCCAACCCTGATGGGGGTATGTTAAAAGAGCAAAAGAGGCAACTGGAAGAGATTACAGTGGCCAGGGCTAGAACACTTTGAGCAACAAAGGAAATTAGGTACAATTGGATTATAACCCAAAGCATAAAATTAATACCATAAATCCATACTGTTATAAACATGATTGAATACCTTAATAAATGGGAAGAAGAGACAAACCTATTTATGTCACCCTCCAGGATGTGGAGCATAATCCTCACTCCTTACATATGGGCTGTAGATAAGTGACTTCTTTCCAAGGAGTCATGTACAGAAGGGGGGAGGGGAAAAGTAATTTAACAGTGGAGAAAGCTGACAGACATTGCCTTGGCTTGCTGACCAAGGTCAACATCACTAGTTACAAACCATGTTGGCAGGATGCATCCCTGATATAATATGATATTATCTCTGTGGTCTTCCTCCTAAAAACCCACAACCCAAGTCCTATGAGAAAAAATTTCAGTAGTGGTGCATCCTATAAAATACTTCATGAGCACTTCTCAAAGTTGTCAAAGTTACCAAAACCAAGGGAAGTCTAAGAAACTTCCATAGACAAGAGGAGCCAAAGAGACATGACAATGAAATGTAATACAGTATATTATCCTGGATGGGATCCGAGAACAGAAAAAGGACGTTAGGTAAAACCTAAGGAAATCTAAATAAACTATGGACTTTAGCTAGTAATGTAGCAAAATTGGTTCATTAATTGTAACATACATACTATACCAGTGAAAGATGTTAATAACAGGAAAAATCCAGGGTCCAGGGGAAATCTTTATACTATCTTACCAATTTTGCTGTAAATCCCAATCCATATGTAATATGACATAAAGTCNGAATTACATTTTAAAGCAATGCTTTGTGGATTTCTGGAAGCTGTACATATGACCTACTACTTGGTTTCCACTGGTGGTGATCCACTATAATAGGATATCACCAATAAGCAGAGAGGAAGGAATTCACTGTTTCTGAACTAAAATCATCAAAGTGTATTGGATTCATCATGGTCTCATTAGTGTGCAGACTGACAGGTCCAAGGTTACATTTGAGCTGCTAATGAAAACACAGAAGCAGACGGGGGACTGCACCTCCTTGTCCTACCTGCTCCTTCCACAGCTCACAGGCAGGTCCACCCTCCTGAGTAGACTGTTTCCAGTGTGTGGCTGTACTTCTCTCTTTGTCCCTCAAGCTCGGCTTTAGAACCTAAATATGCTGACTTAACTTGAGTCTGTTTTCTTTGACTTGTTCAAAGTCAAAGAAACTCATTGAACTTTCTACCCACCCATTAAAGAAACAGCCTCTTATCAAGAGCAGAAACACCTTTATAAAGAGTCTAAACATCACCTTTAAATGATAAAACTGTTCAGCGGCTGGGTGGCTCAGTCTTTTTTTTTTAATGTTTATTTTTGAGAGAGGGGGGGCGGAGAATGAGTGGGGGAGGGGCAGAGCATCCAAGGCAGCCTCTATGGCAACAGCAGAAAGCCCAATACCAGGCTCAAATTCACGAACCAAAAGATCATGACCTGAGCTGAAGCCTGAGGCTCAAGCCATCCAGGCACCCAAAGCAGCCGACTTGATTTTGGCTCAGGTCATGATCTGATTTTGGCTAAGGTCATGATCTAAATGATTTGCCCCACATGGGCTCAGTGCAGAGAGCGCTGCTTGGGATTTTCTCCTCTCTCTCTGCCTCCCCTCCACTCGTATGCTCTCTCTTTCAAAATAAATAAATGCACTATTAAACAAAAATGACAAAACTGTTCTACAGAGATGTGAAAAAAATAATCCACTAACAATTATGAAATGCTTTGTATGTGGAATAGCATATGGCAATAACAAGATCACTGGACTGCAAATGACCACAGAGTATTCTAGGTATGGAAAGGGTAATACAGATTATAATGGATTCTCCAGAGGCTGCTTCAATCTATGAAAACTTTACAAGTTAATGCAGAATCTTTAAAGGTCATCTAAATGTAAATGCTTGGAATCACTCTAGGAATTTTTTTTTTCTTTTAAAGAATTCACCTTACATTTTGGGCTATGTGGTATCCTGGATCAGAGAATTCAAAATTTTTGAAATGGATAAAGAAAGAAATGCCGCAATGGAGGGATTTTCAATGCTGCACTTTATGGCAATATTCTTATTTCTACCAGCCAACTTCACTAGAATCAGAAAAGTACGGTGTAGTAGGTAGGAGAGACTTTTCCAAAAGCATGGATTGGCATCAGAGTTCTGCTATAGAAAAACAGAGAGGAAACGGTGAATAGGAAAACAACTAGATTGGGGTGCCTGGGTGGCTCAGTCAGTTAAGCATCCGACTTTGGCTCAGGCCATGATCTCACAGTTTGTGGGTTCGAGCCCCGCGTCGGGCTCTGTGCTGACAGCTCGGAGCCTGGAGCCTGCTTCCGATTCTGTGTGTCCCTGTCTCTCTCTGCCCCTCCCCTGCTCATGATCTGTCTCTCTCTGTCTCTCAAAAATAAATAAATGTTAAAAAAAATTAAATAAAAAAGGAAAACAACTAGATTTAACAACTAGCAGGTCACTGATGGCCTATAAAACAGCAAACTCAGTAAAAACATGATGCCATGTGAATGAATGAATAAAGACTAAGGAAGAAGGCAGAGATATACCAAAACTAGCAAGGACGGTGGAAAAACTCTGCTCTCGGAGAGTAGGACAGTGAAAAAGGGAAGGAGATGAAAGTGAAGAGGCTGTTCATTTACTAAACACGGAGCATTTACTATGTGTCAGCTCCTCTAGGCAGTGCTAGCGATGACAGTCCCTGTGTTCCAGGGACCCACAGCTCCTTAGGAAGGCAGCCTTATCTATGCGCATATAGATGTGA
>NW_027532208.1:7351519-7426744 GCF_008692635.1 Crocuta crocuta
CCCCCCCCTTCCCCACAAGGAGGTTTGTTTTACAGTTTTAAGGAGCAGAAATTCAGCCGGTGAACTGAGATGGGGCAGGGTGGTGAATACATTTCTGGCAGAAGAATGCCTACCTTGGGCAAATGCAGAGGAAAGAATTATGGGAGCACCTTGTGAAGGGCTGGGGTTGGGAGAGGCATGAAACAAAGCTAAAAATTGTGAAAAATTGTAAAAGCCCTAAATTGTGAAAGCCATTAGGAATCAAATAAAATACCTAGGTTTTTCTTTTACGTGCATTGTGAGATGTCCTGTGTTTCAAAAATATAGCAGGGAACAATTTATGAACTAAATGATTTGTTTTATGGATTTACCTATTCTTTAGGTTTTATTTTGTCTTTTTCTGTTTCTTTCTTCTGTTTGGATTTTGGTTGTAGTTCTGTTCTTAGTACCCTTAAAGAGGCATCCATCTGTAAGCTGCTAGCCCACTTATTAAATGGGATGTGATAGGCTCTGTTTAGGATCAGGCAAAGATGTTTTCACAGAAGGTTCAGGAAAATCTTTCCAGTAACACTGCAGGGGCAGCCTTGTAACCATACTGGGTGACACTTTTAACATAAAGAAAATCAGTTTATGTGGAAATGATCTACCAATAATTTGATCATTAGGCCACAGTGTGCCAAGTGGACCAGTATGCTGTTCACTGAGAAGACACTATACCCCAAACCCATAAAGGTCAAAACTGTGTGGTCACAGACTTCTGGTTCTAGACAAAATGGAGGAAATGTACTTCTTCCCATTTCTCCCACTATACAGCTAAAATCCCTCAATAGTATATATAAAGCAAACATAAGAAGACTTTAGAGGTAGATATGAGGGGCGCCTGGGTGGCTTAGTTGGTTAAACGTCCGACTTTCGCTTAGGTCATGATCTCGCGGTTCGTGGGTTCGAGCCCCCTGTCGGGCTCTGTGCTGACTGCCAGCTCAGAGCCTGGAACCTGTTTCAGTCTGTGACTCCCCCTCTCTCTGACCCTCCCCTGCTCATGCTGTCTCTCTCTCTCCTAGAAATAAATAAAGCATTAAAAAAAATAAATAAATAAAGGTAGATATGAGAAGGCAGACTGGTTAGGGACCTAGGGACCTTGGGATGTGAGGAACAACACAGTGGTTGTATCCAGCTGGGTGCTGAAGCCCAGGAGCCTGGTTGAAGTCTGCAATCCAGAAACACCATGGGCATAAACAATAAAAACACGATCTTACAGGGCCAAAAGAATCTGCTTTTCTTAGCCGAAGGACGAGGAAAAGGGCAGCCTAGCAAGACAGAAAACTTTTAGACAATAACCAACCGAGGCCATGAGAAAAATGCCTCATTCTCACCCCAGTCAGTCAGCAGCGAGTGGGGATCCCGGACTTCCACATTTGCCCAGCCATGGTGAGCGTTGCCCTCCCTCCTCACTGCTGGGGAGCTGTCAGAGAAGATGGGATGGAGGATCCAGCAACCTCAGCCCCTCTCTGTGGTCTCAGTGGAGACCCTGCAGGGAGCACTGACCTCCACCTGTGGTAGCAAGGTACCTCTCCGTACCCATGCCAGATGGGGACAGAGGAAGCTTAGCATAGGGCCAAGACTTTCACCACCGCCTGGGGACAAGTAGGCCCTTGTGTCCATCCCATACCGTCCCTGGGGAACAGGTCCTCCTTTCCTAATCAGAATGGTATCAGAGGCTATTGAGGGGAGAGCCTGAACTTGCATCCCCCAAATTAGCCACAACGAGGCTCGCCTCCCACGATAGGTCAATGGAGGCTGAGGGGGGAGCCTGAACTTCTACATCTACTTGGCAGTAATGAGTCAACACCTGCCCACAATAAACCTAGGATGAAAGAGAGTGGCCTGCATTTAATACCTGACCATTCTGCTCTCTCTCCCTTTATACCCTTTGTTTCAGATCCTCATCATTTTACCCTCGGACTGTTGGGACTATTACAGCAATTCTGAACTGAACTGGTTTCTCTGTAGTATAGTCTTGCAATTCATCCTCTGTAATATTGCCAGAGAAATTTTTCTGAAACTCAAATCTGATTGTGTCACTTCTCCTATTTAAAACCCTTCAGTTCCTGTCCATGCTGTATAGGAAACAGCACATTAGGATGCCATTCAGTGCCATCAGTGCTCTTGCCCCTGCCGAATCACCCCCTTCCATTCCCTTCAATCCTCCTCTTGACCTCAGGCCATACCAAACTATTCATTCTCCCAATGTGCCAGGCCTCTGCACTTCTCCGTGGACCTTTTCTTAGACTGTTTTCTGCTTAAATGTCCTTCCTACCTGGGCCGTCATTGAACATCCAGTCAAACAGCAACTCCTCTGTGAAACCTCTCCTGATAGTACCGTATGTTTCCAACTATGCCCCCTTGGGCTCAATTCTACTCTTCCATCTTGCTCTGATAAAACTCCGAGGCATTTGTTTGTTTTGATAGTTATCTTTTTTTTTTCTGTTAAATCACTCTTTTTTCTTTTTTTAAAATTTATTTCTGAGAGAGAGACAGTGTGAGCAGGGAAGGGTCAGAGAGAGAGGGAAATACAGAATCAATCAGGCTCCAGGCTCTGAGCTAGCTGTCAGCACAAAGCCCAACGCGGGGATCAAACCCACAAACCATGAGATCATGACCTGAGCTGAAGTCAGATGCTTAAGCGACTGAGCCACCCAGGCACCCCGTCTGTTAGACCATTCTTAAAGGCAGGGACTTTCTTTTTTTTTTAACTCAGGTTTGTATTCTTAGGACCCAGCATAGTGCCTTGGGTACACAACAAACATGAAAAAATGAAGGTCAAGCTCAGACTGTCTCCTCATGTTGGCTTGTACCTTGCAGCTTTGTCTGTTATTGCATTTATCACACTAAAATTTCAGTTGTTTGTTTGGCACCTTCTGAGAACTCTCTGTTGATATGGGCAGGACCATGAAAAGAAACCAGAAGGATGAAAATGGAAGATTATCTGAAAAGATGCAACAGACCAACAGCTTACTTACTTTATCAATGGAATTTAAAAGATAAGAGATTATATTGTGTTGAAAAGCAACAAATGTCAACATAGAATTTTATACCCAGCCAAAATAGACATTTCCAGACCAAAAAGAACAGAATTTTCCATCAGCAGATGCCCACTAAAATAAATTTTAAAAAGTCTTTTGGGGGCAGAAAGAACACAATCCCATTTGGAGGGTCAAAAATGAAGAAAGGAACAGAGCACAAAACAGCGGTAAAGATGCAGGTAAATCTAAATGAATAGTGACTACATACAGCAGTAACAATATTCTCCATACACACATTTGTAATTAATGTACACAACAATAACAGCGTGTTGAGTTGGGAAGGGAAAAATGGAGGTTAATAAGGTGTTCTAAGACCCTTGCATTGCAGGTAGAGGGTAAAAGTATTCTTTAACATTATACTTTGATTAGTCAAGCATCATATAGTCATTTCTAGTGCCACCACTAAAAAAAAAAAAAAAAGAAAAGAAAAGAGTAGATAATTCCAAAGTAACACCTACTGTGTCTGAGAAAATAAAGGAAGTGCAGAAAGAGAGGGAAGAGCAGTTTAAGAAGCAGCTGGAGAGGTAGACAGCCTCATCAGGCAGGGCCCTAGGGTCACATTAAGGGCTTTGATTTTCATGCTAAAAGCAATGGGAGGTCACTGAGGTGTCAATGGAGCGAGAAAGAACTTTACCACCAGAGTCAGGATTATTCCCAGAGCACTGCCCCTTTAATCAAATAATTTTTTTAAATGCTTATTTATTTATTTTGAGAGAGGGAGAGTGCGTGTGCACATGTGTGTGCATGCCTGAGCAGGGGAGGGGCAGAGAGAGAGAGAGGGAGACTGAGAATCCCATGCTGGCTCGGTGCTGCCAGCGCAGAGCCGGACACAGGGCTCAATGCCACAAACCATGAGATCTTGACCTGAGCCACAATCAAGAGTTGGATGCCCAACTGACTGAGCCACCCAGGCGACTCTCAAATAATTGTTTTAAAGGCACTATCTTACCTGAAAGGGTTAACTGTGAATGCAAAACTAGAAAATAAAATTAGGTCTTTGGCTTTAATTTTTAAGATTTGCTTTGTGAGTTGATTAGCTTTGTAGCTATAATTAACATTTCAAGTGCCAGGTGGCCTTTATTTCTTTGTTCCTTGATGTTCCAGAACATATTCTTCTGTCTAAATACTTATATCTGATAGACCACAAGTCAGCTACATACAATCTAACTGCAACCAAAGCGCGAGAGCCTTTTAACCTCATGGTTATTGACACTACAGGATGTGATATTTTGAGCAAATCTCGCATTATTAAATGTCATTAACTTGAGAAGCTGTTCAGGAAGTCATTTAGGTTTCTGGGGAGAACAAACGGAGTCTTTCATGTTCAAATTGAGCCTGACTTTATTTGCATAAAAAAGAACTTATATAAGAAAAGGTAGCCCATCCTTATCCTTTATTATCATTTTGGTATTAATCTATCTTTGTTGTGATATAATTCACAGGCCATAATATTCAGCCTTTTAAAGTGTATAATTGAGTAACTTTTGGATTAGTTTCAAAGATGGGCAACCAACACCACACTATAATTCTAGAATATTTTCATCATCCCCCCAAGAAATCCCACACCTACTAGCAGTCACTTCCTAGTCTGCTCTTCCCCCAGCCCTTGGCTACCACCAACCTTTCCATCTCTATGGATTCACCTAGTCTGGATATTTCGTACAATCATACAATGTGCCCTTTTGTGTCTGGTTTTTTTTCCCCCCACCTAGAATAATGTTTTTAGGGTTCATCCATGTCTTTTTTCTGCTTTTTAAAAATAGTTTATTGTCAAGTTGGTTTCCATATAACACCCAGTGCTCATCCCAACAAGTGCCCTCCTCCATGCCCATCACCCATTTTCTCTTCTCTCCCACCCCCATCAACCCTCAGTTTGTTCTCAGTATTTAAGAGTCTCTTATGGTTTGCCTCCCTCCCTCTCCTTAACTATTTTCCACCTCCCCCTCCCCCATGGTCCTCTGTTAAGTTTCTCCTGTTCCACATGTGAATGAAAACATGGTATCTGTCCTTCTCTGCCTGACCTATTTCACTTAGTGTAACACCCTCAAGTTCCTTTCCATGCCCACTTTTGTTTTGAAGTTTATTTATTTTGAGAGAGAGGGAGAGAAAGAATCCCAAGCAGGCTCCACACTGACAGAGCAGAGCCCGGTGCAGGTCTTGAACCCATGAACTGTGAGATCATGACCTGAGCTGAAGTCAGACACTTAACTGACTGAGCCACCCAGGTGCCCCATGTCTACTTAAAAAAAAAAATAAAAGTACCTAGTAATGGAGAATTTGGACAGAAAACTAAGCAGAGTAGTATAACAAACTTCTGTGTGCCCATCATCTAGTCCTAACAACAGTCATCCTATCCACACACCCATGGAATTTCATCTCTTGTTATTTTAAATCAAATCCCAGATGCCATTTTATTTCTGTATAAATACTTCTGTAAGAACATATTGCGATCACTACTCCAACACTGGCCTTCTGATTAGTAGACTTTCCTTCTTATTTTCATGGCCTACCTTTACCAAGAGCTGAATTTTTCCTTTGCTGGGTATAAGAAATATGTGAGATTTGGGTACTTATTCTGTCTAATCAAAGCGCTAAGAGGGAAAATTGGAAACCAAAACTCCAGGAAAATTTCTCCAGAGGCTGTGATTCAAAGCAATCTAAAATTTGATAAACACTTCAATATTTCTTCTGGAAGTCATCTGCGGGGGTTTCTACTATTTCAGCTTTCTCTTGTCATTCTGAGGAAGGACTAGAGGTTATGATGAGGGTGTTTTGTGCTTTTCTTTTTCAGCATGCACCAACTGCAAACCAGAAAGCACTTTAAGCGCCTCGCTGAGGGCTAAGAACGAAACAAAAGGGTTTGTTAGCCCAACAGACAGAACGGAGAGGGCCTTCTTTAACGTCTCTTTCCGGAAAGGTAGCAAACAGGCAGATATGCACTATAATAAAGAGAGCGGAGAATAAAGAGAAGGAAGGAGCAGAGAGAAGGCACAGCTGAGCTACGCTTACCCTTCTGTGAGCTATCAGGAGGCAGTTGGAATGTTCGTGTTCACAAGCAATTTCATAGTCGGGGATGAGAGCCACCAATTCGCGGACAAAGTGCACCACCTCCTCGTGCCAGGGCACGTTGGCCATGGTGAGACTACTTGCTGAACTCTCTCCACAGTAGGTGACACCCTGGGGGAGTGTGACAACAGTGAGAGACAATTACAGACCTAATTAAAATGAGATCTAGTAAGAGTTTCTGAGCCAGAGAGCCTTCTAGAGGTCATCGACCCCATCCCACCCCATCCAGTCCAAAAGTGAAGAAAGTAACAGTGAATGAGAGACAATAAAATCTGCTTAGCAGCGCATATAAGTGGGCCGGAGCTCCCAGGCTGACGGCCTCCCCCCTGCGACTGCAGGTGCGTGGACACTGGGTCGTGTTGTCACAACCTATGCTGTCTAGGCCCAACAACATGTTTGAACCAATAATACATCTTTTCATTCAGATCTCTTGATTTGCTGTAACGGGGTTAATTCTCAAGAGATTATATATCTCCCAGACTAATAACTGAAGCATGGTTGATGCTCACAAAAATTCACTGAACAGTTTCTTCACTGGGAAAATTAAGATGAGCCCCCCATTTCCAATACTACTTAGGTTTGATAAAGGTGGGTAAGATTCTTCTGCAAAGGGCCAGCTAGGGATCCCTTTGAAAGTATTCTTTAAGGAGATGACTTTCTGTGTATGGATTTGTATAAACACAGGATTGTGCCAAACAGGAAATACATTTGTGGCTACACATGCATACCTTTCACACACTTACATGCATACACAGGCATCTCACCTCTACAGAAATTTCTGAGTTGTAAATATGTGGTATGGTAAATCTAACTCCTTAGAACTCTACCTGACAGCCCACTCATATAGGACCCCAAAGTTTCAGAATCAAGTTTCTCTATTTGGTAAGTTACGTAATGATACATTTTCTGATAATAAGAGTTAGTACCTTCATTCTGCAGGCTCTTTAAATACTCCAGAGTCAAACTTTCTTGACAAGTGTTTTGAATATTCTAGATATGTTGCTACTAAGGAGGGAATAACTAAAATAAAAAGACATGCACTCCCACTCTTTGTCTCTCTGTCTCTCTCTCTGTCTCTCTCTCTGTCTCTCTCTGTCTCTCTCTGTCTCTCTCTCTCTCTCACACACACACATACACACACACACACACACACACACACACACACACACAGAGTGGAGTGGATAGGATACCACTGAATAAAAACCCCACGGATGAGCAAGCACTCAGGGCTGGGAATTGGCTGAAGACTGAGATGAACTTTGCAAAATGCTCTACTCCGGATGGCTACTCAAGAAAAATCCCGGCATGCTAAACCGAGATGACCTTTGCTAAGCATAAACTAGAGGCAACCCAGCTTAGCTATAACAAACATCGTCTCTGTCAGCCCAGTGATTTTATAAAATTCATTAAACCAAGTTTGAGTTTCAGATGGATTAAAAAAAAAAAAAAAAAGCAAGTAATACAATAGCTCCAAAAACCTTTAGGAATGGCTGAAAAATTGTGCTCAACTTACCCGAATGTATACCAAACACAAAAATGATTTACTGACAGGTCAAATGAGTCATAAAAACGAACCTTACTTCAATTTAAATACTTTTTATGATAACGTGAATTATATGAAAAAGCATGTACATAGTAGTTAATTCAAAGGAACTTATGTTTTATATTTAAAAAGCTTCTTTAAACAGAGGTTTTAGATAAGATCTTGTATTTATGACAATAGCTCTGGAAAATATTTTACTATTTCTTATTCACCAGTAATAAATTGTGAAACATCAAAGACAGATTGGGTTTGTGAAGGAAATGAGAGAATGAGAGTCGTGCTTCATTACTAGGCCTTCACATAATACATTCCCATGCACGTGAAGAACCAAGTTCTTCACATAAAAGTTCTCATTTTAGCCAGGCAAAGTCCTTTGGGGTAGGCAGTGTGGCTAGCTTTCTGAGCCTCTGTGACAGGAATGGGCCCGTGAATTAGCCTATGGAGTCACCTCCAGAAACCCCTGAGCCCTCCCCCACAGCTGGCGCTCCCCTCTCTGCTCTGGCTACTGCATTCTACGCTACAGTCAAATGGCTGACTTGCCCTGACTTTATTTCCGACCACGCTTTACCTAGACTGTCTAAAAATGCTTCATTTTCAGGGCGCCTGGGTGGCTCAGTCAATTGAACGTCCGACTTCGGCTCAGGTCATGATCTCACGGTTCATGGGTTCGAGCCTCGTCGGGCTCTGTGCTGACAGTTCAGAGCCTGCCGCCTGCTTTGGATTCTGTCTCCCTCTCTTTTTGACCGTCCCCTGCTCACACACTCTCTCTCTCAGAAATAAATAAAACAATAAAAAAAAAAATTTATTATAAGTGCTTCATTTTCTATGACATCACAGCTATCTGTCACCTTCTCATCCCACCACCACCCTGCCCCCCATTCATCCATCACCAGCACCAAGTTGTCCCGTCACAACTTTGAAAAAAGAATGAACTCAAGAAAACAGATGGGTACAGTGTGGCAACTGAAAAACACTCACTTCGCAATCTACAGGTTGAGGAGTGGCAAGCAGACCCAGAGAAAGCTCCTCAAGAACAAAATCACTTATGCACCCCTGGGTTTGTAGTGAAAAGCTTAACCCACACCATTACACTGGTGCCTTTCGGACGGATCACTCTGCTGTACGACACGGAGGCCATAAGGTCCTTTACTGGCTGCTTGGACACTTCATGTGGGGATTCAAGGTCTGGTGGAAGAGCAGTATTTTGGAAGTTTGGCTGTCTGATATTCTAATTAAACTGAACATCAAAAGACTCCTATTGTTTTATAAAAAAAATTTTTTTTTAATATTTATTTTTGAGAGAGAAACACAGAGACAGAGCACGAGTAGGTGAGGGGCAGAGAGAGAGGGAGACACAGAATCCAAAGCAGGCTCCAGGCTCTGAGCTGTCAGCACCAAGCCTGACATGAGGGTCAAACCCACGAACCATGAGATTATGACCTGAGCTGAAGTCGGACGCTTAACTGACTGAGCCGCCCAGGTGCTCCTTGTTTTTGTCTCTTATAGTCTAATGAGAAATGTTGTTGTCTTCATGACTTTTTGCACAATATACCCAAAACATGTCACTCCTTTATCCCAAAAATGTTTCAAGAGCTCTTCCCTCACCCCCACCCACACACAAAAAAAACCCAAACCAAACCAAAACCAAACAGAAAAGAGCCCAAGTGTCTCAGCATGGCGCATGAGGCCTTTTTTTTTTTAAGTTTATTTATGTATTTATTTTCAGAGAGAGAGAGAGAGAGAGAGAAAGAGAGAGAGAGAATCGTAAACAGGTTCTGCACTGTCAGCACAGAACTCAATGCAGGGCTAGAGCCCACAAACGGTGAGGTCATGATTTGAGCCAAAACCAAGAGTTGGGTGCTCAACCAACTGAGCCACTCACGAGGCCTTCTTCAGTGGACTGCCTTCCTCAGCATCCAGTCTTTACCTGGCTAAATTCCCCACCATCTCTTTAATCTTTGTTCAGGAAGCCCTGCCTAACCTGATCCCAAGTTCATCATATCCGGTACATAGCTTTTACCAACTCGTATAATTATGTGTGTAAATTCCAAGCTTGTACAGGCAGGGGCTATGCTCTGTTCTTCTCTGTACCTCCAATCAATCTATGCTGAATGACCTAGAGATCAAGTCACATATTTTATATGACATTAAATTCCAGAACTCTTTTCTAATATAAAATTTCATTCACATTATTCTGGATTTTTCTACTCTTCACCCCCCCCACCCCCGCCCACTCTTTAATGCCTGAAGACAAAGCAACTGAGGAACACCAGTCAGGGACTGCTACATGAATAACTGGTAATATTCCTTACCTTTGTCTAGAGAAAGACAGTGAGGTCAGGCTAAAGCATTTGTTTTGCAAAACGCACGCTACAAAGATTGAGCTCTGAAGAGAGTTTCAGTGCCAACAGTATAAAATAAGTTTAAATCATCTGACAACAAATATTTACAGAGCACTTGCTATTCTCAAGGTGCAATGCAAGGCAGAGAATATAAAGACAGTATTTCATTTACAAATAGATTGTGCTATGAAAGTTTTTCAATAAGGCAGATGTTCAGAACGTGAAACACATTTTCACAAACAAGCAGGCAAATAATGATCACTAAGATTCTTGGGCTAGCAAATAAAGGCCTATTTAAGCCTAATGAAACTAAAATGTATGTTCATTTACAGGGAAGCAGACAGAAAAATAGTTTATCAGGCTAGCAATGAAAGAAAAGGGGGAACCAATAAAATAAAGATTTAGCTTCTATTGATTTAGTTTAAATAAATGTGCTTCATGAAAAGTGATCCAAACATTTACTGAATCCAGGCATACATTATCCCACCGAATTCTCAAAACAAACCTACTAAAGGGATACTATTATTCTAATTCTAATACTGAAAAAATTTAGATTCTGAGAGGATCTACATCAGTACTTTTTCAGAGTATATCAAAGCTGTGCCCTTCCCCATTTCCCGTGAGGCTCTGGCATATAGATAAGGAGAGAGCCCTGTGTATGCACGCTTGCACACACCTAGAAAACACACGACACGACCAGCACTTGTTTGCTTTTGCAGGGAGACCAGGAACGTCCCTAGCCTAGGGTCAATTTGTGTTATCAATTTCCTATCTTCTTTTTTTTGTATTTAAAAAAAAATTTGTTTTTAATGTTTTATTTATTTCTGAGAGAGAGAGAGAGACAGCTTGAGCAGAGGAGGGTCAGAGAGAGAGGGAGACACAGAATCCGAAACAGGCTCCAGGCTCTGAGCTGTAAGCACAGAGCCTGACGCGGGGCTTGAACCCACAAGCCGTGAGATCATGACCTGAGCCGAAGTTGGATGCCCAACATACTGAGCCATCCAGGCGCCCCTATCTTCGCGACATTTATTTACATGACCATGAGGTACTGTTCCATTTTTAATGCCAGGCCCTGGGACACTTTTCTTTGTCTTTTCTTTCTTTTTTTTTTTAAAGCAAGAGCATAGGTGAAAGACAAGCTTCCAGGGGCCATTCTGTCCTAATTTGTGCTCTCACTGAAGGTGAAAGGGCCTACTGTTCCATCCTTTAAACCCAAGTCCCATCTCTATTAGGGCTACAGTGTACTGCCAGGGCGGTCTCTCTCTTTTTTGAGCCTCAAAGGAACTCCCTTACAGACCCGACAATGGCTATGCTCTCAAAAGTATGTTTATCATAACACAGTTACTGCTAAGTGTTTGTTTTTAGAGGGTTACTTAGCCCAGCATATTGCTAGCTCTCATCAAATGTTTTTCAGAGAGCGTTTTTACTGTTATGATTTTTTTTATTTTATTATTTTAAGTAATCATTAACCCCAATGTGGGGCTCAAACTCATGACCTGGAGATCGAGAGTTGCCAACTGGGCCAGCCAGGTGTCCCTGTTACTATTATTTTTAAAACTCCTCCAATTTAGAAAATTTTTAACTTTTTTAATTTTAGAGAGAGCGAGAATGAGAGAGAGAAAGAACGTGCATTTGCACTCAGTGCAGGGGGAGGGATGGAGGGAGGAGGGAAGAGAGAGAGCAAGAAAGAGAGAGAGTGAGAACAAGTAAGAGAGAAACCCAAGCAGGCTCCACTCTCAGCATGGAGCGGGATGCAGGGCTGGATCCCATGATCCTGAGATCATCAAGAGTCAGACACTCAACCCACTGAGCCACCCAAGCGCCGCCCCCCCCGCCCCCAAATTTAAATTTAACTACTAAGACAACAACAACAATGAAAATGCTTTTCAGACTGAAATAGTTTAACTCTATTGAACAGGAAAGCCTGTCTTCTCCTTTACTGATTTCATTTCAATCACTGGGATTACAAAAATGATGCCCACTCACTATAATAATTTGCACGGCAAGGAAACATGAAAAATAAAATTATTATGCCTTTCCTTGCCCTTCTTCCAAATTACAACGCTGTGAACAGTCTGATATAATCCTCCCATACTTTTCTTATATAACTATATCCAAACATATAGTGTTAAAAAATATAATCAGGGGCACCTGGGTGGCTTAGTTGGTTGAGCATCTAGCTCTTGATTTTGGCTCAGGTCATGATTTCACGGTTTGTGAGTTGGAGCCCTGAGTCAAGACTCACAGCACAGGGCCTGCTTAGGATTCTCTCCTTCCCTCTTTCCCTGCCCCTCCCCTTACTCATGCTCTCAAAATAAATAAACCTGTAAAACCATATAATCAAATAATAAATTTCATTCTATAACTTGTTCTGTTTCTGAAGTACACTATGTTCCGCAAATATCCCTTTTGCTACGTCAGTGTAAAAGGAAGATACTTCATTACCCTGCAGGACAAATGAGAGCTGAATTTAACAAAGCAGGAGACCCAGTCCTCAGTGGCCCAGGTGCACTAACCACTAACAGAGGGCATCTCTCTCTCTCTCTTTCTCAGGCCTTCTATAAGAAACAAGCTGATCCGCCAGTCAGAGTGGCTAAAATGAGCAAATCAGAGAACTCTAGATGCTGGCGAGGATGTGGAGAAACNACGTAAGATAGTTTTTGTGTGATTATATTATACATTTCTTCAAGAACTTTTAAATAAAATCTCTCCAAGTGGCTGATTTTTACTTCTGTAGACTTGGCCTTGTTGAATAAGACCATACATTTCCCAAATAGCATATCCATATCAAATTGTCTATCTCTGGTGCCTTGATGAGGCCTAGCACATAGAAAGAGCTGAAAGGTATCTGTTGAATGAAGGGGTAAAACAGAAAAATGGAAATCTTGTTTGAAAGAAACTATGTTATTATAACATCTCAGCTGTAGACAGAGGGCATTATGTTAAGAGTCTGTCAAACTAAAAAATGTCCATCACAGAATTCTACTGTTTACAAAGCAGCCATCTTTCTTTTAAAAATAATACCAGGTGATTCTTTTCAGACTGCAAAATATGTTATGCATTATAGAAAACATGACTACAAAGAAGGAAGGAAGGAAAGGAGGGAGGGAGAAAAAAGGTGACCGTGTGATCCAGCCAACCTGCTTTATAATGGAAGTTTTACTCCAACATCACTGGAGATAGCACTCTTTAATAGCCAAATCATAAATTAAAACACCATTAATCCCTGACATTGGCAAGGTTTTCTTAAGCCGACACATATACTGCAGATGTAGTTTGCATCTCTGAATCATTAGCGTTCTGGCCAAGAGTAGCCTTTTAAAATTAAGAGCAATTTCAAAAGAAAAGAGTGTCTTTGACCTGACTAGGAATAAAGTGCTGAACACTCAGATAGCAATATTTCATCTGTTCGCACCTCCCCACCCCTCCAGGCGGGAGGCGTACCACCAGAAAGCTGAATTTACTAAAAGACAGCTGTAAGAATGAACTATCCTCTGAAATGACAGAGTACATTCCACTCCATACACATACACTCAAGAGTCAGGCTTTTGGAGGGAGACAGGGCAAATTTTCTGGTCACTTTTTCTCATTCTGTGCATTCTTAGCTGTCCAAAAAAGGCATTTGCCTCGTAACACTCCATGGCTTGAACTACCATGGCATGCCGATGACTTCCAAATGATTACTGCCAGCCCCATCTTATCCCCAGAACTCCAGGCTTATATAACCTCTGGCCTATTTGAACCTATACGTGGATATTTAAAAGATCTCTCAAATGATTAAGGCCAACAGAGAACTCGTGAAAGTGCTCCCCAAACTTGCCTCCCCTCCTCCACTCATCTTTTCCACCTCAGTGAACTGTTCCACATCCACACAACTGCTTAAGCCAAAATCCAGGTGCTATTCTTGATTTCGTTTGTTCTTTCACTGCCTGCATCTCATCTGGCAACAAGCTCTATTGGTACTACTTCCACAATTTATCCCAAATGCACCCACTCCTCTCCAATTATATTCCCAATGACCTTCCCCCAAGCCGTAACATCTCTTGCTTTATAACTACCCTCACTCCGAGCTCTGTAATCCATGACAGCAGCAGGGTGAGCTTTTAAAACCATACATCAGACCACATCACTCTCAGCTTCAAACTTTTACCCAGTATACCTACTATTCAAAAAGCTTACCATTAAACTTAGTATAAAATCCAATCTTCTTGCTGGAAAGTTCTAACAAAATTTGGCCCCGTCCCACCTCTGTGATACATCTTGTGTCTCTGCCAACTCCAACTGCCCCCCTGAGATCACACGGGACCCCTGACTTGTGCCATCTGCCCCAAATGCTCTGGTCCCCTGATTACTGCACTGCTTCTACTATTTAGGAATCAGTCGTAAAAAACTCATCTCCTCCATGAGATGAGCCATCTCAATATCTATCAAAACAATATCTGCCCTTTGGCACAGCAATCTACTTACAGGCATCCATCCCAAAGAAATCCTGCCCAAAACAGGCCAGGGACAACCAGATGTTACCGTCTCCTGCTGTAAGTATACAATAGCACCAACTAAATAATCTTAAACTGTAAGCGCGTGCACACACACACACACTCAACCTGATCAATTTTCTCTTGATCTAACTACCAACCTACAGGAAATACAGGGGGCAAAGGAACAAGCAATCAGCAAAATCTAATGGACATAGGGAAGTAGCCAAGATAAATGATACATTTTCTTCAACAAAATTACTGGTATGGGGGAGAGGGGAGCAGAGGAGAGAGAACACATGAAAGAGGAACTAACAGATTAAAAGAAATTTAAGAAAGAAATAATCCAATTGCAGTCAACGGTCCTTATTTGGATCCAGATTCACAAATACTGTTTTTTTTGTTTTGTTTTGTTTTGTTTTTATTTCTAGGAGAGAGAGAGAGACAGCGCGAGCAGGGGAGGGTCAGAGAGAGAGGGAGTCACAGACTGAAACAGGCTCCAGGCTCTGAGCTGGCAGTCAGCACAGAGCCCGACGTGGGGCTCGAACCCACGAACCGCGAGATCATGACCTAAGTGAAAGTCGGACACTTAACCGACTAAGCCACCCAGGCGCCCCACACAAATACTGTTTAAATAAGAAGAAATAGTTAGTCAAGTCTGAAGCCTCCTATCTCTAGTACTTAAGACACAATTGTTAAAACTAGTCAATTGTGAGAACAGTATTCTGAATAAGTGTTTATAGTGAGTGTGTATCTTTTAGAGGCATACACAGTCATAGATGAGTCTTATAATGTGGGCTGGGGGGGAGGGGGTTTGCTTCAAAATAATTAGGTAAGGCAGAGAAAATGGGCAGAGGTAGAGCGGAAACAAGACCAGTTGTGAGCTGGTAGTTTTTGAAGCTGGGTAATGAATGGATGGAGGTCATTAGACCAGTCTCTCTACTTCTGTGTATGTTTGAAATGTTCCATGATAAAAGTTTATTTTTTTTTAATTAAAAAATGTTTCTTAATGTTTATTTTTGAGAGAGTGTGAGTGGGGAGGGGCAGAGGGAGAGGCAGACACAGAATCCGAAGCAGGCTCCAGGCTCTGAGCTGTCAGCACAGAGCCTGACGCAGGGCTTAAACCCAAGAACCACGAGATCATGACCTGAGCCAAAGTCAGACACTTAACTGACTGAGCCACCCAGGTGCCCCTAAAAGTTTATATTAAAGCCAACCAATTCCTCACTATAACAAAATTTTATTTCTCAGCATATTAATGTTGCTATGTAGTTTTTATTCATTTTGCATTGATTGTCTACCTCTGAATAAATATAAGCAAAGGCTCCGTCTCTACTGTTATTATCCCCATTGCCTAGAACAGTGCCAGGTTGCTGATTAATATTTCCGAACGAATAAATAAAACATGTGGGACCTCCTGTAGAGTTGTATAAGGTACTAACTTCACCACGGCAACAGAGCACTGCAGGAAGCGGGATGGCATTGGCCGGCAGGAGCTTACCTTCACTTCGATGAAGTCGGGACTCCCCAGGGACACCAGCTCAGCGTAGGCCTGGAGTTCGTCTACATTCCACGCCTTCACTAGAGTCAGCCTGTACACAGTACGCTGTTGCTGAAACAAAGGAAAAGCCAGCTTTGTTTTTATCTTGGTGGAAGTCACACCTAGGAAGACTCTGAAATTTCTTCAATCCCATAGAGAACCCAGGTAATGTGAAATTCAGCCAGAACTTCGATAAGCCAGTTATATTTTGTGGCAAGATGAAAAAATTGAAAACAATATAGTAAGATTCCCATCAGCCTCTTAAAATCACAGATATTGGCATATATCTTTCCTCACTCATAATCTCTAATGCTGTTAGGCACCCAAATGTTTCTTGAAAATGACACACTGAATTAGATTTAGTAAGGAACAGTAAATTGGCCAAAAAGTTTAAGACTGTTGAAAATTGATTCAAGTAACCTTCAGGCTTTCACATACCAATCACTCAGGTGTTTATGATAAGAATTTCTAACTACTCTTGTCTTCTTTCCTGCTTTCTTAACATTTTAATAATCTCTTATTGGCAGCAAAGTCACATTAATGAACTGTCAGTACTGTCATCTGTTTACCACTTAACCAAAAGAGGTAGTGGTTTTCTGAAAAGCAATTAGACAACAGACATCAAAGGCTTTAAAAAAGTTTATGCCCTTTGACTTTGTAGCTCTCCCATCCAGGACCCAAGACAATTTTTCAAATGTTCAAAGCGTTATTGAAACATCTCGAATAAGAGGTTAAAATCTAAAGCAAGAGTGGGGAGTGGGATCTAGGGCTTGCCTATAAGCAGTACTGTGGGGCAGAGGTGGTGTCGTCTATCTGCGCATGGGCGCAGGACTACATCCATCAGGAGCAAATTCCCAGCTAAAATGCACAGTGTACTTTAAGTAGCAAGGCTCAAAATACTTGAGAGAAGAAGTGAGGTGAGAGATGAACAAAATGATACCAACCTCCCTACTTCTGTCTATGTTTGAAGAGTTCCATAATCAGTGAAAACACTTGAGATCGGCAAGGAACAAAACGAAAAGATCTCCAATGAACAGTATTTGGCAGCCATACCAGAAAATGTCCTCAAAAATTATTTTAAAATATAGTATATAATGCATGAAAAGACAGAGATCTTCCAGATTCCCTTTACATAGCCAGAATTCACCTAACAAAAACGGTAGAGAAGGCAGACCAATCTCACTTGTACTTACAGATACAAGATCTTACAGAAACTTTAGCAGATAAGACTCAGCACTATGTTAAAAATTCTAGGAATGCAAAGGTGATTTGATATGTGTCTATGTATTAATTCGTCACACAGTTCAACAAAGAAAAGTACATGTGATCATCTTCACAGGTACACAAAGGTATTTGATATAATTTAAAAGCCATCCCTAATTTGAAAACAAAACAATTAACAAATCAAAAGCCATCTGGCAAACTAAACAATTAAAAAACTTACATCCTTAACAGAAAATAGTCAATGTCATTCTCAGTGGCTTATAAAAAATACAGGCATTCCCATTTAGTCAGACTAACAGAAGAATGTCCACTCTGTTACTGTTATGAACACCTCCCTGAAAGTTAAAAATCAAAGCAATAAGGCAAGGCACCAAGAATTACTGGACACTCCTCAAGAAATAATTGCTTGCAAATGATATAACTGGCTTCTTGGAAACCTAAGAAAATCAACTAAAAAATTATGTTAAGGAAAAGTATAAAAACGGACAGCCTAGCATGATCAGGGGAGTGAATATGGGTGCTGGGGCCAGACCACACACTTAGCTATCTTCATCTCCCTGCTCTCAGTTTCTAGCCTGTGTAACATGGGGGTCCTACGCAGGATTAAAAGCTTCAATCCATGTAGAACTTAGAATCCAGCCTGATGGCAGTAAGCCCTAACAAGTATTAGCGACTCTATGCCAGCAACAGCCAATTATGAAATACAAGGCAAGGAAAATTCCACTTACAACTGTGAAATACATCTATAAAATATCTAGTGATTAGTTTATAAAATAACGTGGACACTGAATAAAATAAACTTTTCTGAAAGACCTAAACAAAAACTCAAGACATGGAGAGCTATGATAGATTTATAATATAATGTTAACTCCAGTGGGAGTTTGTAATTCCTTTGGACAAAGAAACTGGCGATGGTACCAACAATAACACCAACAATAAGAAGAACAGGAGTCAGCAATTACTCAGCATTTTACTACATGCCAGCTGTTGTTGTAAGTGCTCAACATCGTAGCCAAGAGTCCAACATTTGTCCACTCTTTACAACGAATCTTACAAAATAGGTTTGATGATTATCTTCACATCACTATTGTGAAATCGAGGCCTCGAGCTGTCAAATAAATGTCCCAAAGTCGCACAGCTGGAAAACAGCAAAGCGGGCATGTGAACCCTAGTAGTATGGCCGTCTCTCACTTTGCTAAACCTTTTTAAATTGGGAAACAAAACATACAAAGAGAAAGGTACAGAAGACACATCTGTACAGCGAAAGGGGTTAACGTAAAGAAAATACCCATCACCCAGATGCTAGCCGCTCCCTCTGTCCCAAAGATACCTAATATCCGGAGGTGAACATTGGACTTTTAGACTTTTGAAAAAGTTTGGAATTTATATAAATGGAACCACTATTCTTTTGTGTCTTGCTTCGGTCACCCACCATTTTTATAAAATCCACCCGTGTTGCTGCATGTTGACTTCTGCTCATTTTCTTCGTTAGCCAGTGGTCCATCATTTGAATATACAACAGTGTATTCGACCATTCGACCCCGCTGATAGACATCTGGATCATCTCCACTTTTTAGCTGTTCTAAAACAGTGCTGTTGTACTTTTATGACACTAGAGTTTAATTTTGCCTGTTTCAGGAAACTGCATAAAATGCTATTATAACTTACACTCTTTCAGGTCTGGTTTCTTTCACTGAATTTGACGCTTGTGAGATTAACCATACTGGTGTACGCAGCTGCAGATACATTCTCACTGCCAGTTATCTCCATTATATGAATATACTACTAGGGAAAGTTGCTGGGGTTTTTCCACTTTGGGTCCTACCAAAATAGTGTTGCCCTCCGTGTTGTTACACTTCACTCTTGAGACACACAAGAGCACGTATTTTTCTTGGACGCGCCTACGCGTGGACATGCTGGGTCACAGGATGTGTATATTGGTGCCGTTTCAGCAGATCTTGTCAACCTGGTTTCCAAAGTGATTCTGCAGTCCTTTCACCTGCAGGGTCTCAGGGCTCCAGCTGTTGCTCTTCCCTAGCTACACTTGGAGCTGTCAGTCTTTCAATTTTGCCACTTTTATATTCTCTTATTTTGTATCTTATTTTGTATTTGCCTGATTATTTAAAGAAGTTGATTATGTTTCTGGCCATTTGGAGGCCGGCCTTTGTGAAGTACTTGTTCAAGTGTTTTCAATATTTCTCTCTTGGGCTGTCTTTTTCCTACTAGTTGTTTTCTTCAAATGCTTTACATGTTCTGGCTGTAAGAGAGCTGTTATAAAGGTCTTGGAAATATTTCCATTCGCTTTATGGCTTTCCTTTTCCTTTTCTTCTTATCTTTTGATCAGCAGGAATAGCTAATTTTCATGCCTTTTTATCTATAGCATACTTATAATCAGATTGTTACAAAGAGAAACATTATGGGGTTACCGGAAAAGGAATGTTACTGGATTTGATTCGCTTACTTCAAATTATCGACATTGCATTCTGAGTTTTGCTGTGTCTGTGGGGAGCTTGTTCAGTGGAATCATTTCAGAGATTTTATTTAAAGTCTGTTTAAAATTAGTTAAAGCAGTTCCTAAGATCTACAGAAGAACAAAAGGGTGGTAGACTCTGATTAGATTAGATTAAAACAAAAACTGGGTTCAGACGTTGCTTGAAAGGTGAAGGCTGGAATTTCCCTTGCAAAGGAAATACTTAACATTGTTATCTTATCTTCTGTTAAAAAAGAAAAAGAATTGGAGTATAAACTGGATTGTATTCATTTCATTTGAATTAAGCTTATTTTTTTCAGTTTGTAGATTTAGTAATTTTAATTTGCATGGGTTCTGGAAAGGTTATTACTGCAGAATTTCCTGAATGTGGCACGTTATCTAGTAGGGACAGGTACAGGGTCATACCACAGAGTATAAAAATAGGATGAAGGTATTTAATTCAGGTAAACAGTTCAGCTACTTGCTGTTCAATGCACAATGTAAAAGGCTGTGATTTGTCAAAAATGTCAAGAAGTTGGCATCTTATAATTTCATATATTTTCTGTTTGAGGGTCTAAGATCCCCCCAGCCTGCCCCGGTGGTACGCACATGGGAACAGAATTTTGAAAGTAATATCACACCAAACGTGGTTGATCTCGAGCAAGAGACCTAGATGTTCACCTCGAAATTTTAGATCAGATCTTCGTGACAGATTTTAAATTTGGGTTTTAACTTGTGCTGTTTCTTAGAGGGAAGTAATACACGAACTGAAAATGCATGGGCTGAAAACTGAGGTCAAAATGCCTAAGGGAAATAGAAAATGCTTATCAAAGGGAACCGAGGCAGAGAAAGATTTAAGTGCAAAGTAGAAAAGGCCTGAGTAGTCAGGAAGGCTGGGAGAAAGGAGGAAAAAAGAACCACAGGGTAACAAGTAAGCTACGGCTCTTGGTTCTGGAATCCACTGTGTGAGCTCAGGCAGGCACTCTCTGCCTCTGTAAAATGGGGAGAGTGCCAGTATCAGTATTTTGTAGCATGCGTGTAAAGTTAAAAGAACTATGAAACAAAGGTCTTAGAACATGGCCGGGCACAAAGAAAGGTATGAATACATTTCAGCTACCGTCACCACCACCGCCAGCAGCTCTACAGATTCATGGGTTCACACAGGCATCAATCAATAGTCACCGGGTCCCTCTCTATGCCAGGCCCAATTCTAGGTGCTGGCAAACAAAGCCAAGTGCCAATTGTTGTGTAATTTACATTCTACTCTGAGAAACAAACAAAACCAGAGTCAGAAAAATTAGTGACGGTAATAATGCCAAAAGAGGAGAGGAGCCAGGAAACCAGCAGGGGTTAAGACCCAACAATGGATGCCTTTTGCACTGTCTTCTCAATTTATAAAAACCAAACTGAGGGGTGCCTGGGTGGCTCAGTCGGTTAAGGGTCTGACTTCAGCTCAGGTCATGATCTCACAGTTTGTGGGTTCGAACCCCATGTCGGACTCTGTGCTGACTGCCAGCTCAGGGCCTGGAGCCGGTTTCAGATTCTGTATCTCCCTCTCTCTCTGACCCTCCCTGCTCATGCTGTCTCTCTCTTAGAAATAAATAAAACATTAAAAAAAAAAAACCAAACTGAATATTGGCTGAATTGTATGGTTGTGAAAAATTAATTCTGAATGACTTAAAGCCAAAAAAAACAACCTAAAATTAAAACAATCCCTCACTGGGGCACGTGGGTGGCTCAGCTGGTTAAGCATCCGACTCTTGATCTTGGCTCAGGTCACGATCTTGCAGTTTGTGAGATTGAGCCCCGTGTCGGGCTCTGCACTGAAGCCTGCTTGGGATTCTCTCTCCCCCTCTCTCTCTGCCCCATGTGCGCGCGCGCTCTCTCTCTCAAAAATAAATAAACTTAAAAAAAAATACACACACAATCCCTCACTGATGACCATTGTTTCTAAAAGCAAAGAACATTTAATGCCTCTACCAGAAGTTGGGCAACCTATCAAATTCCTTAAGAAACCATGCCTGTTGTTGAAACAGCTTTAAACTAAGCTTTATACTATCTGTGGAAGATAAAACAAAATGTATCAATCTGATAAGTCAAATAAACAAAGAATGAGAAAATAAACTCAAAGATATAACTCATGATGCAACCAAATGAAACATTCATTAAGTTCAAAGATAAGCAGGAAAACTGTGATTGTATTACTCTCTAAGTAAAGTAACCAATTTCAACCTTAATGAACAACTGAAAATTCAGATAAAGGAAAGAGGGCAAAGACAAGATTATATGATTTAGTGCAGAAAATCTGATCCAGCAGGCAAAGAAATCATTTAAGGGAAACACATCAAGTCACTAATAATGCTTACTTCCCAAAAAGGAAAAGAATGATTGTAGGCTTATTATTTACATTTCTTTCTAAAGACCCATAGAACATCACAAAGTATGTAACATACACATTACGAAAAAAAAGAGGAAAGAAAAAAATGGCAAAAGGAATATTTGAAAAGAGAATGGTCAAAAACTTCAAACATTTGATGAAAAACAAAAATATAAAATCCAAGAAGCTCTACAAACTCCAAAAATGATAAACTCAAAGAGACTCATATGAGACACATAATCAAACTGTCAAAAGACAAAGAAAGAGGAGCAGCTGGGTGGTTTAGTTGCTTAAGTGTCTGACTCTTGATTTCAGCTCAGGTCATGATCTCATGGTTTGTATGTTTGAGCCCTGCATCAGACTCTGCGCTGGCAGTACAGAGCCTACTTGGGATTCTCTCTCTCCCCCTCTCTCTGCCCTTCCCCTATGTACTTTCTCTTTCTCTCTCTCAAAATAAATAAATAAATAAACATTTTAAAAAAAGACAAAAAATCTTGAAAGCAGCAAGACAGAAGTGACTCATCACGTACAAGAGATCCTCAATAAGATTAAAAGCCAATTTCTCTTATTTCCCATCACCAATCATAGTAGTCAGGAGGCAGTGGGATGACATATCTAAACTGCTGAGAGGAAAAACTGTCAACCAAGAATATTATACCTGGCAAAACTATCCTTCAAAAATAAAGTTGAAACCAAGCCACTCCCAGATGAAGAAAAGCTGAGGGAGTTCAGCTAGCAGACTTGTCCTAGAAGAAATGGTAAGGGGAGTCCTTTAGGATGACATGAAAGGACATCAGAACAACCTGAAACCATATGTAGAAATAAAGAACTCCAATAAAGGTAACTACATTGATAAATATAAAAGACAGTATTATTTTATTTTTGGTTGGTAACTCCTCTTTTTGTTTCCCATGTGATTTGTATTATTATACAAAACAATAACCACAAATCTATGTTACGGGCAGGCAATGTATAAAAATGTAACCTGTGAAATTAACAACATGAAGGAGGAAGACAAGAGATGTACAGAAAGTTTTTGGTTATTATTAATGTTAATCTAGGAGGAATTCAAACTAGACTGTTATAAAATTAGACATCTTTGTTGTAATCTCCAGAACTATTAAGAAAATAACTAAAAATATATACAAAAAAGAAAATGAAGAGAGAATCAAAAGGAACACCGGGAAAAATAATTTTTTTAAATGGCAGTACTAGGGGCGCCTGGGTAGCTCAGTCAGTTGAGCGTCCGACTTCGGCTCAGGTCATGATCTCACGGTTCGTGGGTTCGAGCCCCGCATTGGGCTCTGTGCTGACAACTAGCTCAGAGCCGGGAGCTTGTTTCAGATTCTTTGTCTCCCTCTCTCTGTTACCCTCCCCTGATCACACTGTCTCTCTCTCTCAGAAATAAATAAAACATTTTTTTAAAATGGCAGTACTAGAGGAAATGAGAAATAAAAAAAGATGCAAAATATAAAGAAAACAAAAATTGTACAAGTCTTTCTCTATTAATAATCACTTTAAATGTAAGTTGACTAAACTACCCATTGAAAAACAGAATATATTTTTTTAAAATAACCACTTCTATGCTGTCTAGAAGAGATTCACTTTAGATCCAAAGATACAGACAGGTTGAAAGTGAAAGGATGGGAAAATTACATTCCATGCAAATAGTAATCAAAAGAGAGCTGGGGTGGATATGCTAATAATAGCCAAAACAGACTTCAAGTAAAAAATTACTACAAGAGGCAAGAAAGGTCCTTATATATTAACAAAATAGTTAATTCATCAAGCTATAACAATTATAAACATATTTGCACCAAACAACGGGCACAGACAAGGGATCCTCAACTGAACAGCCAATTTCTCATCAGGAGTATCACCAACCAGAAAATCCCACATGAATTTTTACTGGGCCTCCACACTTACTGCCCACAAGGTAGAACTTGGCTTTCCAGACCCTCTTGGAGGTTCAGGGACATACTTTTGGTTACTAGTTCCTTGGAGATTGGAACCAATAATGGAATTAATAATGAAACTAATAAGGTTCTAAAACCTCCAACATAAATCATATTTCTGGACTGTCCAGTGGCCAAAGCCCCCAGGCAAATGAAGATACTCCTATCAGATAGGATATTCTGAGAATCAGGAGATCATCTCCCAATACCCAAAGCCATACTTCTTTGGTAGAGCTATTTTTTTTTTTATGACTTTCTTCAACAGTTTAAAATACACTCAACAGAAAAGAAAGCATGTTTAGCTGGACTACATTAAAATTAGCAACTTTTCCTTATCAAAAGATATGATAAAAGAAAGAGATAAGCTACAGAGTGAAAAAAGATATTTACTCACATCTACAATATATATAGAACTCTTGCAAACCAATTAGAAAAAGATAATGCAAAATAAAAATTAACAAAAGCCATCAATGTTCTTGTATGGCCTTGAATAAGAGTGGTTTTTATGGTTTAATCACAGAGAACACTAACCTGGAAACAAGTATCCTTCTCGTAATAGGGGATTCAAATGACCAATAAACAGATACTTATTGTTTTTTCTTCTGAGAAAGAGAGAGAGAGAGAGAGACAGAGCATTGGGGGCTGGGGGGAGTAGAGAAAGAGGGAGACACAGTATCTGAAGTAGGCTCCAGGCTCCAACCTGTCAGCACAGAGCCAGACGCGGGGCTTGAACTCACAAGCCATGAGATCATGACCTGAACTGAAGTTGGAGGCTTAACTGACTGAACCACCCAGGCGACCCAACAGAAATGCAAATTAGATCCACAAGAAAACATTATCTCAAAGAATGACAAAACCAGTTGGTGGCAAGGATGAAGAAAGAACAACTGGTCCACACTGCTATTAGGAGTATAAGCTCATACATTACTTTAGAAATTGTTTGGCATTATGTACTAAAGGTGAATGCGTGCAAACCAAATGACCCAGCAACTCCACAGCCAACATTATCAAGCACATACATACCCCAGAAAACATGTACAGGAATATTACTAGTATGATTATCTGTAATAGCCAAAAATTGGAATGATGTGACTATTCTTCAACAGTAAAACAGATTAATTGTAGCATATTCACATAATGAAATATAGCAATGAAATAGACTACAGCTGTATACAACAACATAGATAAATCTAAAAAGCATGTAAAGCAAAATACAGTTGACCCTTGAGCATGGGTTTGAACTGCGCAGATCCACTTATACATGAGTTTTTTACAGTACACTACTGTAAATGTTTTTTCTTCCTCACGATTTTCTCAATAACATTTGCCTTTCTCTAGCTTAATTTATTGTAAGAATACAGTCTATAATACATATAACATACAAAGTATGTGTTCATCGACTGTTTATGTTATCAGTAAGACTTCTAGTCTACAGCAGGCTAGTAGCTGGTTTTGGGGGGTGAAAGTTATACATGGATTTTCAACTGCACAAGGGGTCAGCACTCCAGCCCCAGGGTTACTCAAGGGTCAATTCTATACTGTGATTCCATCTCTATAAAGTTCAAGAACAGGGAATACTATCTTATAGTGTCAGAAGCCAAGACAGTGATTATAAAAATAAAGAAGAGGGGCTGATAACTAGGAGGGAACATGAACGGTGCAAAAGGGTGACTTGAAGGTGCTCTTCATATTATATTCATATTCATATTGTATTCTTAAGCTTGTTGTTGAATACAGAGGTGTGTTCATTTTGTAATGATTCACCAAGCTGTCTACTTAAGCTCTATGCACTTTTCTGTACCTATGAGATACTCCAGTAATAAATCCTATTAGAGATAAAATATATGCAAAGTTCTGGGAAGAGGCATTCTCTACATAAGTATTCACGGGTAAAGTAATATATTTATTTGACTTGACATATTCCAATGCCTCCTCCACTCCAAAAACAGAGGGGAGACAGGTGAAACAAGATATGAAGAGTGTCGGTAGTGGCCAAAGTGAAGACTGTGGTTACGCAGGAATTCATTCTATTATTTTCTTTTCTCTTGGGTGTTTTAAAACTCTATAATAAAAAGTTTAAAAAATATATATAGCTGTGAGTTGGACAGACTTCTGTTGTTTCTAATTAGGCAGCTTTCAGTGCTACATATTCTGGCTGAGGTTATTATATCCCAGGACTACAGCTCTTAATTTCAGTGATTTATCTTGACAGTTGCAATTCAAGACGATCTCGAGTTGAAGCTGTGTCAAAACAAGATAAAATGGTCTCCTAAAATATGGTACTGAGTTACTAGTAATCAAAGAAATGCAAATTGAAGCAGTAATGAGGTACCATTTTGGGTTATCATATCGGCAAAGATTTTTCAAAATAGCAATATTCAATGCTGCCTAGAGTTTAGCAAGACAGCATACACATTCACTGACAGTGAAAGCAAAATCCAGTAAAAACATTTTGGAAAGTAACACAGCAACATGATTAAAGAATCTGAAAAATACTTAAATCGGTTGACCCAATAATTGCATTTCTAAAAATGTCACCTTTGGGAATGATAAAACTTGTGGACAAATACTGAGAAATAAGAATGTTCATTCCAGCTTTATTCATAATAATGAGAGATTATTCTCAAGAGCTTCAATCCCAAGAAAGAACAAGATGATTTAGGACACAGCTATTTAACACTAAACATGATATTTCAGAACAGTGGTTATGAATCCTAACATAGCAGAGAAACACACTCCTAACAAAAGAAGAGCTCAATGGAGATGTGATTTTCAGAAATGGGCAGGAAATGAGGAGGGGGCTTATTTTTTTGTACTTGTTCCTACCGGGAATAACTGGTGTGAGAAGAATGCTTAATGATGAGGGATAATTTTTACATAACAGTGTTGAATTTTTAAAAAGCTGAAAACAGGGGCGCCTGGGTGGCTTAGTTAGTTAAGCGTCCGACTTTCGCTTAAGTCATGATCTCGCGGTTCATGGGTTCGAGCCCCGCGTCGGGCTCTGTGCTGACTGCCAGCTCAGAGCCTGGAGCCTGTTTCAGAGTCTGTGTCTCCCTCTCTCTCTGACCCTCCCCTGCTCACACTGTCTCTCTCTCTCTCTCCTAGAAATAAATAAAAACATTAAAAAAATAAATAAATAAATAAAAAATAAAAAGCTGAAAACAAAACTGTACCTACATGATGGTATTAATGACTTAAATAAGGTTTGGAAGGAAACATAACAAAAGTTTTGGGATCAGAAAACATGTATACACACACACACATTTTTAAATAGTACTGACTCTTGAGAGGCGACTCAATCAGCTTAACAGTCTCTTGATATTTCTGATCTCAACTCTCCATTATAGCAGATGGCTTAAACAAAATTCTGCTGCTCAAAAACCAGAAATTCGGTAATAAAGGATATAGAAAAAGATTTGCCTTAGGTTCACTAAAGCCTCAGAAGACCACGCACATCAATGGACTACTAGACAGTGTGCACCCAGAGTCAGATGGGCCATGTACCTCCACAAGTTACTTACAATAGCAAAAAAAGAAAGAAGGACTTGACGTCCTCCTGGCAACGTGGTTAATATGCAGGAAAATGTTGCCTGTGTGAAGGAGGAAGAAGAGGGTGAAACCGTATATGTGATATACATATAGACACAGAATAGTCCATACACACAACAACATATTATAATGCAATAACAGACAAACGGGCAAAAATGGTTCATCTCCTGAGAAACCACAAAAAGAGAAAGCTCAGAAGTGCAAAAGGCAAAAGACAACAGGGGCTAAGAGCATTGGCAACTGAAGGAGACACGGAAAGATTGTAAAATAAATACTCAATAGCAGGGGGGGAAAATTACCATTAGAGGGGTTTTTTAAAAAGCAGAATATATGCACTTGAGAAAAGCCTAAGAGTAGTAGGGAGCAGTGCTTCTCCATCCTTTGGAGGGTGCGAGAAAGTGGAAGGGGCAGCTTCACGGGCATTTTAACAGGACAGTTTTCACCATGTGAACATGCCCTGTGTCCTGAGAGCCACTAACATAGAAACTTACAACCTGGGAATGCAAGGAAAAGGAATGGGAATAATAATTTTGGAAACAGATTAAGAAAAGAGAGAGAATGTAAAGAATAAAGACAAAACAAAACTAAGAGAAGAAGAAGAAAGAAATGGCAAGGCTTCTGCAGGAAGCAAGAGCTGAGCACAAAACCCTAGGGCCACTCTCTCTGGTTTTCACATGAGAGAACATCTGTACTGAGAAGTTTAAAGCCACAACCACATGGTGAATGACAGGTAGCCTATCTACAGAGGAGTAAGTACAAGGCAGATAAACAATGTCATAAAAATCAATAGGCAGAAGATCATGTTACTGCCTACAACCAGAGTGCGTACACAGACTCCTATCACTGAAGCAACGCATCGACCTGGATATCTGCAGATATTGACAAGAAAGTACAATCTCTGGCAACGTTCCCACAGGCAGAGTCTATCCATCACCCTCCAGACACAGACAGAAACACCTGAATCCAAAGCGTGAAGATGGAATGAGAAGGTTACCTCAGTATAGCCAAACCGCATCTCACAGAACTATTGAGAGAAGGTAAATCTGGAAGGAATATGGAATAGCCAAAAACCATACATCCCTAAAAAAATCAATAAATCCCATAGATCCATTTCTCCAGAAATATCACTTGTAACAATTCATGGGTTTAAGTACCAAATGTTAGATATTAAAAGCTCCCTTCCTGGGGAATTAACGGTCCAAATGCAAACTTTTTGTAGTTAAGAAATGTTCGAATTGTTTTAACCCACCAATTACCCTCCCTGTGCCTAAACTTGGCTCCAGAGGAAAAAAATGACTCATTAGAAGGTGAGTAAGTCCTTGAAGTAAGCCTATAAAATTTCCTCCCTGCAAAGCTTAACAGTGACAAGATGTGCCTGTGTATACAGCACTCTACCTCAGGTCTGACTCATAAGAAAGTGAGTCTGGAATGACAGCAAGATGAGCCTGGAAGAAGGGTGGATGGCACTTGCTATACAAATACTAAACTGCCAAAAATTTAGTCTTCCATCCAAAATCCTTACTTATCTAATTTGCATTATTTACCAAATAGTACATACAATGGACACATAGTCAAAAGGATACTTCAAGTTCATCTCTTGAACCATCCCCATGGCAATATAGGTAAAATGACAAATGAAAAGTAAATTAGATAGGGGCGCCTGGGTGGCTCAGTCCGTTAAGCGTCTGACTTCAGCTCAGGTCATGATCTCACGGTTCATGGGTTCAAGCCCCGCGTTGGGCTCTGTGCTGACAGCTAGCTCAGAGCCTGGAGCCTGTTTCAGATTCTGTGACTCCCTCTCTCTGACTCTCCCCTGCTCACGCTGTCTCTCTCAAAAATAAATAAAACATTTAAAAAAAAAAGAAAAGTAAAGTAAATTAGATAAAACTAACTAAAAAAATATAATGAAACAGCCTTGTGAGCAGGAACTGGACATAGCAGCCTCCTAGGGGAACACTTAGGGGCAAAAATAACCTTGTACTCAAGAAGAGCCTGCAAATAGTTCCAAAGGGTGTGTGGAAATCTAACATCCCCCAAGACAGCCAACGTAATCTACAATCAGAAGATAGATTTTAGTAAAAGAAAATGAAAGTGATAGCACAGGCAACTTTAAAATAAGTGATAAACAGAAGACATGACTTCATAAAAATGGCAACTTTCCCAAATTAAATGCAATTCCAATCAATATCCCCAAGTTGTGTGTGTATATGAGAACTGACAAATTGATTCTAAAATAAATATGAAAACATAGCAAGGCAGTAAGAATAAGCAAGACAATTTTGAAGAAAAATCATTTTGAAGAAGGAAGAGGGGTCTTTGGTGCTAAATATCAAGTCTTATAGAGCTATAGTAACCACGTGGCAATGAGACAAGAAAGAATAATCAATATAACACAGTAGAAAGTTTAGAAATATCCATGAATACGTGAAAACTTGATTACAACAGGCAGCCATTACAAATCGTGGGGTAGAGAATGAAGTATTCAACAACTAATGTTGCTGCAGTCAATTAACACAGGGGGAAAAGAATCCCCACCTTTAAAAAACTCAACAGATAGGACGCCTGAGTGGCTCAGTCGGTTAAGTGTCTGACTTCGGCTCAGGTCATGATCTTGTGGTTTGTGGGTTCAAGCCTCGCATCAGGTACTGTGCTGAGAGCCTGGAGCCTGTTTCAGACTCTGTGTGTGTGTCTTTCTCTCTGCCCCTCCCCCACTCATGTTCTTCTCTCTCTGTCTCAAAAATAAACTATAAAAAAAATAGATATGCACACATATATACGTGTATGTGTGTATACATATGCACATAGAAAGAGATCTTTGGTCCTTAATAAAAATCATTTGCAAGTTAATGAAAATCATAAACATCTCAAAAGAAAATAATGGTTAAGAACTGAAACAGTATTTCACAAAAGAATACATACAAAGCGTCAATTAAAATATAGCAAATTATTTTAATGTCACAATTAAATGCACATTAAAACAATGGGCATTGGTAAAAAAAAAAAAAAAGGAAAGAAAGAAAAAGTTCAAAGTAGCAATGTTCACAATAGACACAAGCTGATGAGCTGATGAGCATACCTTGATGCTCATCGGCAGTTCAATGAATTAAAAAACTGTGAAATATTTACAATGGAATTCTATAGATCAGTGAAAAAACTACTTATTGCTATGTACAATTACATGGATAAATTTGATGGATCTAATGCTACTAAAGAAGCTAGACCAAATAAAAGAGGGCATATTTAATGATTCAGAATAGTGGTTACTTTGGGAGATGAAGGATAGTGTGGAAGGGACATGAAAGAGACCTTTAGGGTATTAATTATACAGGTGGATTGACTTTATTTAAAAATTCATCAAGCTGTACACTTAGGATTTGCATGCTTTAGTGATCTATGTTACACATCAACAAAAAGAAAATTACATTAAAAATAAGACTTACAAGAATACACATAAAATAAGACAACTTTCTTGTTTCATAAAGCTGAGTAATGATAGAATATTAATATGCGAAGTTGGCAAGAATGCACAGAAATGACCAGTCCATGTGATACAAGCTTATTACTACACAGTAAATTTGGCAATATCTTCTTGAAACCTTTATAACTGTAGTCTTTTGCCCCAGGAATTTGTCTTCTAGAATTTATTCTAAGGAATCAAAAATATGAGCAAAGATGTACATAGGTTTTTACAGTATTTATTAGTAGATGGGTTAAAAAAAATAACAGCAAACCCACTTGATGAATGACTATGTACCAATTAAATTCAGTATAATAGAATATTGCACAAAGGATCATGACATAGTCCTAAATGAAAAAAACATCAATAACCTAAGTCTTCATCTTAGTAAAGTAGAAAATGATGAGCAATTTAAGCCTAAACCAAGTAGAAGAAAAGAAATAATAAAAATTAGAGCAGAAATCAATGACAGTGAAAAGAGAAAACCAATGGAGAAAAATCAACAAACCAAAACACAGTCTGAAGAAAGAAAACTCACTTAAAATCAATAAGCCTCCACCCACATGAACCAAGAAAAAAAGACAGAAGACATAATTTACTGAGATCAAAAATAAGAGGGATCATCATTACTGATCTCACAGACAACAAAATAATAATAAAAGTAATACTCAACACTATGCCCATGAATTTGATAACATGGATGAAATGGACAAATTCTGTGAAGACCAAAAGTATACAAGAAGAAATCATATGATTAGGGCTATGTATATTAAAGAAATTGAATGAATAATGAATAACCTCCTAAGCCCAAATGAGTTCTACCAAACATCTATGCCAGAAATGCTATCAATTCTCCACAATCTCTTCCAGAAAAACAGAAGCAGAGGTACCACTTCTCATGGAATGCTGAGGCCAGAATTACTCTAATATCAAAACCAGATAAAGGCATTTAAAAAAGGAAAAGTGAGGTGAATATCTCTCATGAGCATAGATTTAAAAAGAAAGCATTAGCAATCAAACCATGTTTAAAAATAATTATACACATGCTGACCAGCTGGTTCAGTATTCAAAAAATTCAACATCATACATCGATAGGCTAGTGTAGAAAAACCATAGGATCATATAAATTAATGCAGTAAAGTGTTTGAGAGAAGCCAACACTTATTCATGATAAAATCCTCAGCAAACCAGGAATAAAGGGAAATTTCCACAAAACAATAAAGGAATCTACAAAGAACCTACAGCTAATATGACACTTTATTGTGAGGAACTGGATATTTCTCCCCTCCTCGAAGACTGGGAATAAGGCTAGGATGCTCCTTCTTGCCACTCCTATTCAACAGGGTACCAGAAGACCCAACCATTACAATAAGACAAGAAAAAGAAATAAAAGGTATATAAATGGGAAAGGAATAAAACTGTTTCTATTTGAAAAAAATGAACAAAATACCCACCTAGAACTACTAAGTGAGAAAAGCAAGATCACAGGATATAAGATTTATATATAAGCCAACGGCTTTCCTATATGCCAGCAATGAATAACTGGAATTTGAAATTTTAAAAAAAATGACAACAGCACCACAAAAATACAAGGCAGATACATAAATCTAATAAAACTATACATAACATCTAGATGCAAAAAAACTATAAAAGTCTGATTATAGAAATAAAAATATGTTTAAAAAAAAGGAGAAATATTCTGTGTTCATGAATTGGAGGACTCAATATTGTTAAGATGTCACTTCCTCTGAACTTGATCCACAGATTCAACATAATCTCAAACAAAATGTCAGCAAGCTATTCCATAGATCCTGACAAACTGGCTATAGGGTTTATGCAGAACATTAAAGACTTATAACCACCTACACAATTCTCAAGGAGAACAAAGTTGGAGAACTCACATGACACATTTTCAAGATTTACCATAAAGCCATAGTAAGACAGTACAACGCTGGCAATAGAAGACATGCAGATCATTGGAATAGCTAAGAAATGGACCCAGACAAATAGAATTAACTGGTCTTTAGTAAAGGAACAAAGGCAATTCAATTGAGAAAAGACAGTCTTTTCAACGAAATGGTGCTAGGATATTTGGATGTCCACAGTAATTAATTAATTAATTAAACAAACAAACAAATGGCTTTAGATACAAACCTTACATCTTTCACACATACAAGACACGCGCACGCGCACACATACACACAAAACCAATGTAAAATGCAAACATATAAAACTTCTAGAAGAAAAAAAAGAAAACCTATGTGACTTTGGGTTTGGTAAAGAGTTTATAGATTCAATACCAAAAGCATAATCCATGAAAGAAAGAATTGGTAACTGACTTTATTAATACTAAAAATTTCTATTCTGAGAGAGACGCTGTTAAGAGAATGAAAGATAAATCAGACTGAAAGAAAGTGTTTGCAAAGCTTATATCTGATAAAAATTTCATATCCAAAATATATGAGGAAATCTTAAAACTCAACAATTAAAAAAACAATTAGGAGATGGGCAAAAGATCAGAACAAACTCAAGAAAAAAGATGTACAGGTGGCAAACAGGCATCCTGAAAGATGCTCAATTAAAACAACAACGAGATCTTTGTGGCTCCTAGAAGGTCTAAAACGAAACAACCAACAATACCAGATGCTGATGAGAATGAACTGTGAAAGGAACTCTCCGTTGCTAGGGGAAACTCAAAATGTTAGAGCCAATTCGGAAGACAGCTCAAGAAGTTCATTGGAACCTTAAACAGGGACTCGCCATCAACGCAGCAATAGAGCTCCTAGATATTCACTCAAGAGTTGTGTTCACCCAGGGGCGGGCGCCTGGGTGGCTCAGTTGGTTAAGCGTCCGACTTTGGCTCAGGTCATGATCTCACGGTTCGTGGGCTTAAGCCCTGCGTCGCGCTTTGTGTTGACAGCTCACTCAGAGCCTGGAGCCTGCTGTAGGTTCTGTATCTCCCTCTCTCTGACCCTCCTCTGCTCGTTCTCTCTCTCTCTCTCTCTCTCTCTCTCAGAAATAAATAAAACATCTTTAAAAATTTTAAAAAAAGAGTTGTGTTCACCCAGAAACCTGCATGCAAATGTTTATAGTATCACCAAAATCTGGAAGCAACCAAGATGCCCTTCAATAGAGGAACAGATAATCTGTGCTATATCGATTTAATGAAATATTGGTGATAAAAGGAAATGAATTATGAAGCCATGAAAAGACATGGAGGAACCTTAAAGGAATATACACAGAAGTGGAAAAAAAAAAAAAAAAAACAGTCTGAAAGGGCTACGTACGGTATGATTCCAATTGTATGACATACCGAAGACACAAAACTATAGAGAGTTAGATCAGTGGTTGCCAGGGATTTGGGGGAAGGTGGGGAATTTTGAATAGGCAAAGCACAGGGGATTTTTTAGAGCAGTGAAATTGTTTTATATGATACTGTAATGGTGGATACACAGCACTGTGCATTTATCAAAACCATAGAACTTTACAGCTCAAAAAGAGACTCTTAATGTATACAAATCTTGGCTCTGTGATCATCCCAAAGACATGTAACTGAAGTCAAATCACAAGAAAAACATCAGACAAATCCCAATCACGGGACATTCTACAAAATACCTGACCAGTATTCCTAAAAACTGTCAAGGCAATGAAAACAAGGAAGGTCTGAAAAAAGAACCAGCCAAGAGAAGCCTGAGGAGACAAGACTACTAAATATAATGTGGGATCCTGGAACAGAAAAGGGAAATTGGGATAAAATGTGAATGTAATGTATCAGTGTTAGTTCGTGAACTATGACAAAGGTACCATAAAATGTAACATGTTAATAATAGAGAAATAATAGTAGAGGTTCATGGGAACTCTCTGTACTGTCTTCTTTTTAATTTTTCTGTAGCTCTACAACTGTTCTAAAATACAAGTTCATTGAAAAATAAAAACATACTCAATTGGTTATAATAATAAACAAACAGAAACAGCCATCAAATAGGAAATGGTTAAGCAACATAGCCATATGGGTGCAGCTATGTAAAAGAATGAGGGAGAATTATTCACATTCAAACACAAAGAGGTACCATATATACTGATAAACAAAAAAGGCAACCTACAGACACTATGTAAAGCAAGATCCTATTTGTATTTTTAACATTCAAGTATAGTTCATATGCACCAAATATGTCGATGAAGATACTTCTAAACGTAAGTCCCTTTGGGAAATAAGGTTTAAGGTGAGAAGGGAGGTGGGGGCTTAAACAGGGAGGTTTTTAGTTTTTATACTTCTGCATCTTTTATGACAGTAAACTTGACAAGTAATTTTTTTATCTTAAAAACACAAACTATAAAACGATACATGCAGTATGATACTTAAAAAAATGCTAGTACATAGGGGTGTACATAAACATAAGGTTAAAAGGACTTACACTCCTCACGTATTGCTTTGGTAGGTAGAGGGAAAGCCCGAGAAACCTAAGATGCTGATCTCCACTGTGGTAGGTGTGAAGGAAGTGTAAAAATGACTTCTTCCTGGTGCAGGGGGGCTGCACAACAGCTGTGCTAATGAGCAGGGAGATGAGGGGAAAGCAGGCTGGAGGCAGAACACAGACGAGGCTGGTTTGGCCCAGGAGTCAGCAGAGCAAAGGTGAGTATGTCTGGAGGCACATTTAGTTGGAAAACAGGAAACAGAACTCAGGAGCAGGGATGGGGCTGGGGGGGACACAGAAGGCTGTGCTCCAGCAAGATCATGAGAGACAAAGGAAGGCTGAGGACTGAAGTACGGGGAAACACCTCCAGAATCCCAAACAGGGTCCATGCTGTCAGCACAGAGCCTGATGCGGGGCTCGATCCCATGAATCGTGAGATCATGACCTGAGCTGAAATCAAGAGCCGGATGCTTAACTGACTGAGCCCCCCAGGCTGCCCCAAGCGTCCAACTCTTGATTTCGGCTCAGGTCATGATCTCAGAGTTCTAAGACGGAGCCATGCATTGGCCTCTGCGCTGACAGTGTGGAGCCTGCTTGGGATTCTCAGTCTCCCTCTCTTTCTCTCTCTCTCTCTGCCCCTCCCCTGCTCTATTTCAAAATAAAACAAATGTAAGTAAACATTCAAAAAAGGGGAGGGGCAAGTCAGGTTTGGGCCAAGGGCTGTAGTCTCCCACCCCCACACCAGTCTCCACAATGTCTGCTGGGAAACAAGGGCCTTCAGATGCTGCCTCTAGAGGCAGTAAGACCTGCTGGGTCACCAGTTCCTTGTTTCTAAAATTCCACAGCTTGTACATTTACTCCTGTATATATTTCCCTTAACTGTGAACATTTACAGAAGGATGTACAGGAGCTTTTGAATCACTACTAAGGGAGATGTTACAAAAAATAGAGACCTAGGTATTAGTAAGAGAAAAAAAGGACAGAAAATAAAAGGTAGAGCAGTGGATGTTTTTGGATTAGAGTCATGAGTAAGAATTAAAGGGACAAAACAAATCCAGGCCTGGGGCGCCTGGGTGGCTCAGTCGGTTGAGCATCCGACTTCGGCTCAGGTCGTGATCTCAGGTTTGTGAGTTCGAGCCCTGCGTTGGGCTTTGTGCTGACAGCTCAGAGCCTGGAGCCTGCTTCGGATTCTGTGTCTTCCCTTCTCTCTGCCACTCCCCTGCTCATGCTCTGTCTCTCTATGTCTCTCAATGATAAATAAACATTAAAAAAAAATTTTTTTTAATCCAGGCCTTAAACTGCACTTTAGAACCTAATAGGAGGCTGGGATTCTAATTTCAATAAATCCTGGGGAGATCTGGTATAAAGTAACCTCAGGTAGCACAACAGGTAGCTAACTCTATGTGTTAAGGAGAACATTTTTAAATCATGATAAATTAAATGAATCAAATAAAATTTACCCCCAGGCTTTTAAATTCTAGGAACCTATGGTCTGGGTTTCTTGAACCACAGTGGAACTCAAAAAGTCAACAATTTGTCATAAGTTGAACCAGAAGGAAAAAGCAAAGGCTTTATTTACTATGCGTAAACACAGAACAGGACCAATTTGCAATTATGTGGCTACTGCAGGGGTCTGAAAATATTACTGCAAGCCAGGAACAGAGAAATAGAAAATAACTGAATAGTGCCCATCACTAACTAAAGTTATATGACATGCCATTAATATTCTCTATGAACACAGTATTTATAAGAGCTTTCGCCGATTCACTATAATTCCGAACTTCAATCTGAATTTCACTCTAAGTGCTAAATTCTTCAAATGTGACCTTTCCTACTATGTGGACTTTTTAAGGATATGATCTTTACTTTTGGTAAGGAAACCAATGTGTTCAAAATGCAACTCTACTAAGTGGGACCATCTAAAAAGATGGGCAGGAGGGGATTTGCTCCCTTCTCTACTCCATCCTTGTCCCCGGCCCCTTACATCCAAGTGCACCCAGGCACTGGAAACCAGCAATCTCCAAAGCACATAAAATCAAAAGACAGTAATTTTCCATCCTGAGGCAGGAATAGAAAGAAATAGAAATGCTCTTTATGGTAATGTAAAAGAGAGGTTTCGCTGGGTCACTGCATGAGGTCGAAGTCTCCCGACGTCTAGAGCCACAACTCTAAGCTCCAAAGCTATAGAAGCTATCTCATCAGAAAGACTCTTAAAACTGGTGGAGATGAAGCTAATACACTCTAAGGGCTGCTCAAATTCTATTTCTGTGGCTTTTAACATTTCTAACTTGTTACAGGCAAAACACCTTTTTTTCTTCCCCCACTGCGTGGCTGGAGGAAGTGAAGGTGCAAATGACTGCATATAAATGGTATTTATTTCAATCCAGTATCTCAGACTAGGAAGGAACTAACGGCATAAAATTTTTTTTTTCCTATGAAGGTGGCAAATGAGTTTCTGCCACATACACTGGCTTCTTAGGGCCACGTCCGAGGAGCAGGTTAGCTTCCTACTGCCATAAATCAAACTGAACTCAGAGTCTCCACTATCTTCATTTCCCAAATGCACTAATAAAGGTCTTCAAATGTCAATTTGAGAAAGCGCTTCCTTCTTTCTGGTGTCAATAAGTAGAAGAAATTAGCTTCTGACCATTCTTTTAATTTGCCTTTCCTCCAAACTCTTTTCATAAATCAAACACAATGATTCTCATAAAGGTTCAACTCTGATCTCCAAAATGGCAATACCTAAGCTAAAATTTTTTAAATGAGCCTTGAGGTGAAAACGGCTTTGAATTATTCCATTCAAAGGAAATTGGAGAGGACAAAGTCTACAAAGTGGCGGGAAAGAGACCCACCTNTGGATACCCATTTGTGGTAGAAGATCTCAACCACTTCTAATGCCGAACCACTTCTGATTAACAAGCAAACGTTCCCTTACTACTATCTGAAAATTCAAAGTAAATATCAGTTAAAACAAATTGAAAATGATGGTCATTTTTTCAATTGTCTGTTCAAACCGCCTGGGTCTCTTTGCTGTGTCCCTCCCCAGTCCTTTGGCAGGTAAAAATCCATGATGTACACTAGAACAAATAATTCGAACTCTCAAATAAGCCTCGTTACGTGACCTCAGTTCCAACATGGTGTCCAGAACTATTACTAACTTAAAAAAAAAAAATCTTACTAAAAACACTGTGCTGAATGAGTATAAAGAATACTATTTAGCTTAGTAACACATACACATATGTCACAATAACACAAGAATCCTAAGGCACTGATGAAACCATTGGTCTAGATATTAGAAATAAAAACACACCGCTATTTAAGATAGGGATATAAACATCATCTCCCCCTGCATCTACATGTTCACGTTCAGGCCTCCTCCACTTCAAACCAAGCGACAAATAACACCCCCCACCCCAAACAAAGCCCAAAGCTTTCTGTCTCCTTTCTCCTCCCGAGACATCATTTGTTCTCTGTCCTTCTCAGAAATGTCATGCAATCTGCCTTCCGTCTCCACCAAACCATTGAAATTACTTCAGTAATGGGCATCAATAATCTTCTATATGTAAATATTTGGGGGTCTTTCCCTCAAATTAACTGACTTCTTTTATCTTGACTATTTTCTTCTTCTTCAGCTTATTTTGCTGTCACTTGTAATATTTAGTTCACTGGTGTAGATTACTAGTCGCCTGCTAATACCCATTCCCCACTTCCTCCTTATCAAGAAGAATGCCTGAACTACTTAGGGACAACAGTGCACTCAGCTGTTGTCAGATAATACTTCCCAGCCTCCCTCAGCAGGATGTACCAAGGGACCAAGTTTTTGCCAACAGTAAAGGGAAGAGTTATGCAAATCATCTTAAAAAGATGTGGGGTGCCTGAATGGCTCATTCCGTTAGGTGTCCTGACTTTGGCTCAGGTCATGATCGCATGGTTCATTCGTGGGTTCGAGCTCCGTGTTGGGCTCTGTGCTGACAATGCAGGACCTGCTTGGGATTCTCTGTCTCTCCCTTTCTTACCGCCCCACCCCTACTTGCACTTTCTCTCTCTCCAAATAAATAAATAAGCTGGAAGGAAGGAAGGAAGGAAGGAAGGAAGGAAGGAAGGAAGGAAGGAAGGAAGGAAGGAGGGAAGGGAGGGAGGGAGGGAGAAGAAGAGCCGCCCTTCTTGCATCCATCCTCATAGTGCCTCCTCAAAATGAAGGCTGGAATGCCATCATGATGACTAGAGCTCTAGCAAGCATTTTGGACAACTGAAGTAAACTTCAGAATCAAAGTCCTACATTGAATGTCAGAGGAGAAAGATAGGAACTTGGGTGTCTAATGATAAGACACTTTACTTTTTTACTGTGAAGTCCTGGGTAAAACTCTCTCTTTCCTGTGTTTCTCCTTTACCATCACACTACTACTACTACCACATTCATAACGTTCCAACCATAGATGTCGGGGAATTTTTCCCACACTAAGCTACTAATGTGACACCAGTTGGGTATCTTACAATTTAACTCAATTCTGACACCATCTACCTGGAGACAGAGTCAGATCCCACAGGTCAAGGGCTCAGTCCCACAAAACTGTCCCATTTCAGATGCCAACCGCCAAGTCCAGGTGCTTCTGACTGATCAGCCATAAATCAGCAATTCCCATAACCTCCTTGGGTTCGATTAATTTGCTATAGCAGCTCAGAGAACTCAGAAAAATCATTTACCTACTCTATACCGGTTTATTATACAAGAATATGATAAAGGGTACAGATGAACAATGAGACGAAGAGAAGTGTAGCACAAGGCGTGTGAGAAGGGGCAAGGAGCTTCCATGCCCTCCCCAAGCGTCTCCTCTCCTAGCCCCTCCATGTGTTCAGAACCCAGAAGCTTCTGGAACACACACCCATACCTCTGGGATTTTACGAAGGCCTCCTCACATAGGCACGATAGATCATTAACTCCATTTTCAGCCCTTCTCCCTTCTCCAGAGAATGAGATATGGGGCTGAAAATTCCAAGCTTCTAATCATGGCTTGGTCTTTCTGGGGACCAGCCCCCCCTACTGAGGAGCCCATTGAGAGTGACCTCATTAGGACAAAAGACACCGCTGTCACCCAGGAAATTCCGAGGGATTTTGGAGCTGTGTCAGGAAATGGGGTCAAAGCCCAAATATCAGAACAAAAGATGCTCTCAGTCTCAGTGCTTTTACCAATTTAGAAAATTACAAGGGTTTTAGGTGCTCTGTGCCTGGAAGCAGGGACAGAGGCCAACATATATATTTTCTCTTATTTCATAGACACCATATCAGCCCTTGGGTCACCTATATTTGGGGTTCTGTTGACAACAGAAGAAAAGGCATTTCTAACATGATTATCTCGCTCACTATTTGGGGACCTGTTACATGCAGCTAATCTGAATCCCAAGTGATACGATTCACCTTTGGTTCAATTCTGGATATTGATCCAATATTCTGATTTTAACAATTTTATTTTTTGTTTGTTATTTTTAAAGTTTATTTATTTATTGTGTGTGTGTGTGTGTGTGTGTGTATAAGAGAGAGAGAGGACGGATGAATGAATGAATGAATGAATGTTGTCAGTGCAGGGCCTGATGCAGGGCTGTATCTCATCAAGTGTGAAATCATGACCTGAGCTGAAATCAAGTCAGATGCTTAACTGACTGAGCCATCCAGATGCTCCTGATTTACACTACTTTACAAACATCTGTAATTGTACTTTTGATTTTCTTTTACTCAATAAAAATTGAAAGTTACTCTTCTGTTTCCCAAGTGGTTGGGCTTTGTTTCTTTAAAATTTTTTGGTCTTACCATGTTGTGTTCAGTGTTCTATAAATGGCATATCTTTATTTTCTGTCTCTACTACCAAAGAATAGAGATCTCATATGCCTTATTCACTGATTTTCAGTGGCCAGAAAAATCTTGACCAAATATTAAGCACTCAATAAATATTTGTTGAATGAATGAATGAATGTATGAATGAATGCAGTCTGTGCAGGTTAGATTTCCTAAACATTTGTTTATGGTCTAGTATATTACATTTTATGCACACATAAAAGGGGATAATAATAAAAATACAAAGGAAAAAATATTAGAGTACCAGCAAGTAATAAAGCAAGATTGCATCACAGGACTGAAAAACACGTTGCAAAGGAGATAAGGTTATACATGCAGTATGATTACAACTATTTATCCAAAACTCAAATTTATACCTAAGAACTATAAAGATAATAAAAGAGAATATAAAGGCATCTGGGTAGCTCGGTCAGCTATGCGTCTGACTTAAGCTTGGGTCATGATCTCACGATTTTTGAGTTTGAGCCCCACATCAGGCTCTGTGCTGACAGCTCAGAGCCTGGAGACTGCTTCAGATTCTGTGTCTCCCTCTCCCTCTGCCCTTCCCCTGCTCGCATTCTGTCTCTCTCTCTCAAAAATAATCAAATAAACATTAGAAAAATTTTTAAAGAGAATATAAGTTGTGCTTCCCTAAATACTATGAATTTCAAAAACGTAATTTAAAATGCGATGGGCAGCAAAAAAACATCCAGAAAAAGTGGCCATAGGGCAAACCAAGAAACAGGCTCTTAACTATAGAGAACATAGTGAAGGCTACCAGAGAGGAGGTGGATAGGGGGATGAGGGAAGCAGATGATGGGGGTTAAAAGGCAGTCACTTGTCATGATGAGCACTGGGTGTTGTATGTAAATGCTAAATCACTATATTGTACACCTGAAACTAATTATTACACCATATGTTAACTGGAATTTAAATAAAAATTGAAAAAAGAAAAAAAGTTGTGACATACATACCACACACACACACACACACGAATATTATTTAGCCGTGAAAAATAATGTAATTTTTGTACTGTAATTTTTGTAATGTAAATTTTGCCATTTGCAATGACACAGATGGAGCTAGAAAGTATTATGCTAAGCGAAACAAGTCAGAGAAAGACGAATAACCATATGATTTCACTCATATGTGGAATTTAAGGAACAAAACAAGCAAATCAAAAAAAGAGAGAGAGAGAAAGGCAAAACAAGAAACAGACTTTTAACTATAGAGAACAAACTGATGGTTATGGGGGCAGGAGGGGTGGAGCGGTGGGGAAGGGGATGAAGGAAACAGGTGATGGGGATTAAGGAGGGCACTTGTCCTGAGGAGCAATGGGTCATATACAGAAGTGCTGCATCACTAAATTGTACACCTGAAACTAACATTATACTGTATGTTAACTACTAGAGTCTAAGTAAAAACTTAAAAAAAAAGTGGCCATAGGAAACACATACCCACTACATTTCAAGATCCATCCCAACTAACATCTCCCAGCTAACAGCTATAATCTGTTCCTGAAACCTAACATCGTACACAAAATGCTAAATAAAGCATATTTTCCATTATTTTAAGTGAGAAAAATTAAAATGCTACCCATCAACTCAAAACCACCAAAGACTTTCTTAAAATGAAACTAAAACAAGGTACAGTGCCCATACATACAATAACCCTTGTACCAGTCTCAAATATGTGTTAAGCACTACTTGCCAATTTAACACGGGAAAACAAACAAGAAAACAGCAACTGCACAGTAAAGCACAGTGGCCTCTCGCACTGCCAGCATGATCCAGAAGCCAAGCCCCCTCAGCCGCCACCTGGCAAGCTCTTCAAATCATCTACACTCGACTCTGATGATCTACTGAGTGTATCTGGAATGTCATTTGGGACTTTCCTCGCAACATCATTTTATTTTAAATGCTATATTGTGTTTTGAAAAAATATATAGATTTTGCCCTGTAGATATACCAATTAAAAACACTGTAGTGAAAGCAGCGTATGCTCTATGAAATCTGGATATTAAAAGCAAAAAGGTGTTGTACGGGGAAACCAGCACCCTATAGGGAGTGGTTTGTGGGTTATACCTATTTTGGGAAGAGGTGTCTCTTCCTGTATCCTTCACATAATCTGATGATATATGAGTCGAAGGTCAAAGGGTAGGTAAAATTCTATTAACTTGTGGATAGCTAGATCTTTAAAAACCATTTATCATTTCTTGAGCTACAGTGTGTCATTACTATTCACTATCATTCAAGCCACAATCTACTCAGGGCTGACCTTAATATACATCAGGCTTCATATAAAAGACACTTGCTCAAATGGAAAAAGGCTGGCCCTGAAAGTCATCTGTCCAGAATGAAGACTACTCTATTTAGTTATTTAATAAGACCATCAAGTTCTAGAAATTTCTATGGGATAAATTATCCATTGCCACATTAATGATCTCCATAAAATTACAGCTAACTTTAAAGATTAAATATGGCACAAAAACAGACATATAGACCAATGGAATAAAATAGAGAACTCAGAATTGGACCCACAAATGTATGGCCAACTAATCTTTGACAAAGCAGGAAAGAGTATCCAATGGAAAAAAGACAGCCTCTTTAACAGATGGTGCTGGGAGAACTGGACAGCAACATGCAGAAGAATGAAACTAGACCATTTTCTCACACCATACACAAAAATAAACTCAAAATGGATAAAGGACCTGAACATGAGACAGGAAACCATCAAAATCCTAGAGAAGAAAGCAGGAAACAACCTCCTTGACCTCAACCGCAGCAATTTCTTACTTGACACATCTCCAAAGGCAAGGGAATCAAGAGCAAAAATGAACTACTGGGACCTCATCAAGATAAAAACCTTCTGCACAGCAAAGGAAACAACCCAGAAAACTAATAGGCAACAGATTGAATGGGAAAAGATAGTTGCAAATGACATATCAGATAAAGGGTTAATATCCAGAATCTATAAGGAACTCCCCAAACTCCACACCCGAAAAACAAATAATCCAGTGAAGAAATGGGCAGAAGATATGAACAAACATTTCTCCAAAGAGGACATCCAGATGGCCAACAGACACATGAAACGATGCTCATCAGGGAAATACAAATCAAAACCACACTGAGATACCACCTCACGCCAGTCAGAGTGGCTAAAATGAGCAAATCAGAGAACTCTAGATGCTGGCGAGGATGTGGAGAAACGGGCACCCTCCTACACTGTTGGTGGGAATGCAAACTGGTACAGCCCCTCTGGAAAACAGTGTGGAGGTTCCTCAGGAAACTAACAATAGAACTCCCCTATGACCCAGCAATAGCACTGCTAGGAATTTAACCCAAGGGATACAGGAGTGTTTGATGCATAGGGGCACATGTATCCCAATGTTCATAGCAGCACTCTCAACAANAAAAAAAAACCACTTAGCAAAAATAAATAAATACATACATACATACATACATACAATAAACACGACAGCATAAAAAAATAAAATAAAGATAAAATACACATTTTTCTTCTCTAATGTTATCACAGATCTTATTTTTAATGAAAAGTAGAAAACTTGTTAAAATATAACTCATGACCCCATAGTTACACAGCCGTTATAAATGTTTTTGCTCAACATAATTTTTAACTCAAAAAAGTATCTAATTGGAATATACATATAAAATGCTTTTTTGCCTTCAAATGACTATCTGAGCATGTTTTTAGAACAGAGTTTAACAAAATTTTTAAAACTGTTGGTGTGCTAGGCACTATAAATCTGTGGACAGCGAAATCTCTAAGACCATTTTGCATTTTTTGATTCGGAGAAATCAGGTTTGTTTTTTTTTGTTTGTTTGTTTTGTTTTTTTTTTACCACAGTTGAGGAATGAGGAACCTCCTTCCCAACACTGGTTCTATCTCTTGTCATTCCACTCGTCACCCTACCAGTCCTCTTGCTCTTGGATTCCTGCAAAACTGAACCTGTAAACAAGCCACAAAGGCTTTCCCTATCTTCAAGCTCCACTCTTCTTCCCCACTGGGAATGGACCTTCGTGGTCAGTGGTGGCTCTGGGCAGCGGGGAGGCCAGGGTTGGAGGGAAGCTTACTTTGAACTCTGTGTCATTGTGACCCTTACAGATTATGCCCTAATAGTAACTGATGGGTAACTCTCGGGCTCAGTTCCCGTCACCTCCCGCAGGAAGCTTCTGATCCCAGCGTCTCCCCATGTTCTTGTAGCCTTTGTGGGTCCTCCTACCCCAGCACCTGTCACCTCCTGCTGAAACTGTCCATTTGTCCCCAGAAAACTACAGTTCCTCAAGGGTACCACCAGGCCATATCCAATTACATCCCTGGGCCTCACATAGGACTTGAAACATAGCAAACTCAAAGTAAGAGTTGGCCAAAATAAATATGGTGAAAACAAACTCTAAAATGTTGACAATCATTTGTAATAAAAAATCATTCTAAGAGGCAGATGATCACTATTTAAGTCTGAACTAATTTCATTAATAACAGCATTAACATTAGTGAGCTCATGTGCCAACCAACAAACGTACTAAGAATTTTATATGCATAATGTCATTTAATCCCTAAACGCCATCTGGCACGTAACCCCATTTAACTGACGGGGAAGCAAAGGCTTTACGGACGTTCAGCAGTTTAGCCAAGGTCACAAGCTGCTATGGGGCTGCAGTGGCATCAAGTACCTCCATGACGCTCACTTTCTGAGGACTGGAAAGATACCCCTGGGGTTCAGTCAACCACTTTGACTAAGCACTAACTGCAAACATAATCACTGTCCCGAAAGCCTCCAAAAGGTAAAACGCTAAGAAGCAACAAGAAAAGAAAACTGGAGACAAAACGTGAAAGAAAAGCCAATGGTTTTTAGTAAGCACTGTAAGAAATGTTAATCAAATAACAAGTTTAAGATGACCAATCACTTCGTGTTGGTCAGAATATTTAGGAAAAACAAATATACATAATGTTGTAAAATGCTTAAGATGAGAATGTCTGTACATGAGACAATTAACATGCCCTACCTTCTATACCCCACTGTGTCCCGATTTACAATCCTATTTTAGCTCCTACAACACCTTCCCTGCTTTGGTCAAGCAGTAATGACTGTTAATACTACAAAGAAGAGGAATATAACACGGTATTTACAATTCTTTTCCCTAGAAAAATCATCCTCTTGGGGCAGCTTCTGATGGTTACCCTTTTCAAAAGTAAGCACACTATGAAAAGAGACATAGAGGAAAACGGCCAAAGATCTCCCTCCCCCTTCAGACACTCAGATCAAAAAGAATTCCATTGTACGGCTGTACCATAATTTATTTAACTGGTTCCCTACTGATGGATATTTAGTTTGCTTCCAATCTTTTGCTATTATAAATAATGTCACAATGAATAATCTCACATATATTTTACTTCACGTGGATGTAACTATGTCTCAGGGTAAATCTTCAGATATGAACCACTCGCTCAAAGGGCACATGCATTTTTTATTTTAATAGATACCATAAAAGTGTCCTTCAAAGATGAGGTTGGACCAATTTATATTCTCACCAGAGATGTATGAGAGTAGTGGTTTTCTCACTAATATTTTTATCTATATTTATGGGCCATTTGTATTTCATTTCCCATTAAGCGTTATATTTTTGGCTTATTTCTCTACTGGGTTTATTGCTCTTTTACATAATAATTGGTAGTAGCATTTTCATTGAGTTTAAAATAGTCTGGTACTTTTTAAACTTTACTAACTCTATTTACTAACTCTTTACTAACTTTACTTCGCTCTATTAACTCTATTTTATTTTATTTTTTTACAAATAGTTTATTGTCAAATTAGTTTCCACATAACACTCAGTGCTCATCCCCACAAGTGCCCTCCTCCATGCCCATCCCTCCCTCCCCCCCACATCCATCAGTCCTCAGTTTTTGTCAGCATTCAAGAGTCTCTCATGGTTTGCCTCTCTCCCTTTCCCCCACCATTTCCGCCCTTCTTCTCCCCCTTGTTCCTCCGTCAAGTTCCTCCTAATCCTCCTATACGTGCAAACATATGATATTTGTCCTTCTCTGCCTGACTTATTTCGCTCAGCATAACACCCTCAAGGTCCATCCATGTTGCTACACGTGGCCAGATTTCATTGTTTCTCATTGCCATGTAGTATTCCATGGTATAGATAAACCACATCTTCTTGATCCATTCATCTGTTGATGGACACTTAGGCTCTTTCCATGTTTTAGCTATTGTGGAGAGTGATGCTGTGAACATTGGGGTACATGTGCTCCTATGCATCAGCATTTCTGTATCCCTTGGGTAAATTCCTAGCAGTGCTACTGCTGGGTCATAGGGGAGTTCTACTGTTAGTTTCCTGAGGAACCTCCACACTGTTTTCCAGAGGGGCTGTACCATCTATTAACTTTATTTTAAACTTTGATTTATAAGTCTTTTTTCCAAAACTATCCCCACTCCAAAACACACCATCATATAACTGAGAAAAATTCAAGGAAAGAAATGAGAGGTCTGACTAGTAATTCGTAAGTTCTAAAGGTAAAAAAGAAGGGATCTTTTCCCTCTTATGTTAACAGGTCACAAAGGAATGTAATGATTTACAAAGAAAAGAATCCTAAGATAGAGAAACAGAACTTTCTTTTCATATAGTGAGCATTATAGTTTCTCGTGTTTTGAGACTTAAAGGTTTTATTTGGAGATACTGTAAAATACATACATATGTACGTGTGTATTTTATATACACGTAAATAAACACAAAGATACCACAAAAATATACATGCACATACATGTGTATAAATATATATGTGTATGTGTGTGTCTAAGTATACTTGCTTTAAGTATTAAAAATATTTGTTCCATTTTAAAACCTAAGATAAAAAAGGATCCACAGATGACACACAAGAAGAAAAGCAATAGGTTACATTATGTGGTGCAGATGTTTGTATCAAAACTCTTTTTACTTATTTAAAACAAATTTTTTTTAACATTTTGTTTTTTAGAGACAGAGAGAGACAGAGTGCAAGTGGGGGAGGGACAGAGAGAGGGGGAGACACAGAATCCAAAGCAGGCTCCAGGCTCCGAGCTGTCAGCACAGAGTCTGGCACGGGGCTTGAACTCATGAATGCGAGATCATGACCTGAGCTGAAGTTGGATGCTTAACTGACTGAGCCACCCAGGTGCCCCTCAAAACTCATTTTTGGAACCTCCCCCCTATACTGAATTTGTCTGGTCTCTAAAGAGTTAGAGTTAAAAAAAAAGAAAAGTTATTTTTGGTCTAAATAGTCAAAGCAGGTAAACCTGGAATGCTTTAAAATGCACAAATCCAGAATAGATATAAATTTAAGTCTGTGTTTACATGGAGTAATTTTTATTTAAAATAACATACATATTAAAAAGTCGAGACATATATAATCCTCAACATGAAATACAGATTATAGATGCCCATTCAACCTTTGTGGAGAGTTAGAAGTCTGTTAGCACTTATTAAGTCTTACTCTGTTTTCTAGGCCTTTCCAGTAACACTTTCTGTAATAACTCATCTAATCCTTACAATAATCCAGTCAGGTGGGTGCCCTATTATCCCCATTTTACAGATAGAAGATGTGAAGCACAAGGGTGCTGCCAAAGATCACAAAGCTCTCCAGGGTGGAGCCAGTGTTCAAAGACACAAGCTCTATCAAAAGCCTGCGGCAGTCCACGCGGGTACCTACCCCATTATCTTGCTTGTCTATCAGTGTTGAGAATCAGGGTCAATCTTAACAGCAAAGAAGTGCACGCTAACAAAAGCATCCAACTGTCCAACTTAGAACCTCTTCCACCTCGAATGTGTGCGGCAGCCCTGGACCACGTGAAGAGTGCGGTGCCAGTGCAAGATGGCCAGGGTCCCCATTTACATATTCTCACAGCTTTTGATTACGGCCGAGGACAACTGTATACAAGCATCTGACCCTATCCTTGTCAGATTTTTCTCAATCACTTTCAACTGATACTCAGCGGCTGGAGGTTAGACCTTTATTTAGAAGGTCTACCAACGTGTTCAGCTGGATGGACACAGGATGATCTGCCAGCCGTTCCCTACAGAGTCTCAGAAATCACTGGATGTCCTTGACTGGCCAGGACGGCTACCCAGCTTCCTACCCCACATTCCCTCTTCGGCATCATATGGATGCCTTGGCTAAATACTACACTTCCTAGGGTTCATACAAAGCAGGGAGCCAGAGCTCGTCGAAGGCAGCCCAACCTAGGAGGCCTGCAGAATCCAAGATAAACAGTTACAGAAGGGTACTGACAGCAATAGTGATACCCTGGTCTAGAGGGTCACATACGATTTGTCACCCTCTTGGGTTTAGGAGTGGCTACACATGCTCTAGAAATCAAGGCTCAAGACAGCCAAGGCCCCATAGAACAGGGTGTCAGCACAGAGGCCCTAGCAGCTGGGAAGGAACTCTCTACTCCTGTCTGTGAAGTGCAGTCCTCAGCCAAGGTGAGGAAGCTGCCCGGAGGCCTTCTCAAGAGCCGCTTCAACTATTTCATAAGAACACAAGGCAGATTCCAGATGAGCGGCCATCTCCCAGGTTTCTCGATCCAAACGTATTTCTCAGTGCCCTGAGGTGACAAAGAGGGGCAGGGGGCAAGCACATGGGACTCTGTGCTGCTGAGACAAGGTCATTCTCAGCAGTGGCCGTGGGCACTTACTGAGCACCACAGTGATGAAGATGCAGGCCTCCCTGGCAGGATGCCTGACGCAGGGGGCTTCACGGACTCCTCCGACAGGCCTCCTCACAGGCTTCTTTTTCAAGGCTGGGTCTCGATGCCCACCTCTGGATGTACAATCTATCCAATGGGGAAGCTGCAACGTTACGCTCTGCAGACTAAGTCACCCACCAATGGCTCCCAGAGGCTCTGTTTAAACTGGAAATGGGGTGTTGAATTAGTCCACCCCTGCCAAGCGGGAGTTCCTTTTATGCGGGTTTAAGAGCATTTCACCCAGTAGAAACAGCAAAGGCCATTTTACCATGACTGGCCAGCTAGTGCTATCAAATATATGGTTTAAAAAGTTCAGTTTGGAATAGTCCGTGTTCTCCCCTCAGAAAAGGGTGAAGAAAAAGCCTTAGTCTTAGAAGTGAATAACAATAAAGGGATACAGTAAAGACAGTAGGAATTCTTTTTTTGTTTGAGAGTAGGAATTTTTTTCTTTTTTTTTAATGAATGTTTTTGTCTATTTCTGAGAGAGAGACAGTGTGAGCAGGGGAGGGTCAGAGAGAGAGGGAGATACAGAATCTGAAGTAGGCTCCAGACTCTGAGCTAGCTGTCAGCACAGAGCCTGACACGGGACTCAAACCCACGAACTGTGTGATCAAGACCTGAGCCAAAGTCGGATGCCCAACCAACTGAGCCACCCAGGCGCCCCGAGGTAGGAATTCTTAAGACTTGATTAGAATAATCTTTAGTCCCAGTCGCTCTCTTTCTAAAAGTCGTGGAGGAAGGTTATTTGAACCAACCAATTCTCAGCCAAAAACACCTTTAAGAAAACAGGAAAACGTGCAATTTTTTCCACTCACCAAAAGATATTAGTTTCAACAGTCAATTGTGTTTACATTTTCNGTTAGAATAATCTTTAGTCCCAGTCGCTCTCTCTAAAAGTCGTGGAGGAAGGTTATTTGAACCAACCAATTCTCAGCCAAAAACACCTTTAAGAAAACAGGAAAACGTGCAATTTTTTCCACTCACCAAAAGATATTAGTTTCAACAGTCAATTGTGTTTACATTTTCATGATGATTTCACTATAATATATTGATACATAGTATATGGACCTACATTTCCTCAAATTACAAAGACTACTGTCAGTCTTCATAGCTCATCAGGGAGCACTCTGAATTACACATTAATATGAGGATTAAATCCATATATATTTCCCCTCCCATGTGAAACAAGAGGCAAATTATAACTTACAACGTTATTCAGGTCAGATGAAATCTTCCCTCAGTACTAGTAATATCTTGGCAACAGACCATTACAGAGCTACATAATGTAATGTTTTCATAAACTTTTGCCAACCCATGAAAATCTCCACCTCTTCACATCATATAATATAGAAATAAATACATCTTACTGTCCCAGTTCAAAGAATAAATTAAAGAAGGGAAAATGGAATTTTAGGCAACAGGACTAACTCCTATCTGCTGGATACAGAGTAATGACTGACAAAATGAAGCACTTTGGATCCAAACCAGAGCTCAAAGACCAGTGTTTAGGTTCTGGTATTCCGTAGCTGTATCCAAATTCTCAGAAATGGTGGCCTCCACTGTGGCTATGCAGGATAAACAAACGCCAACAGGTAACAGGCCAAACAAGTTCATAAGCCTCTGTTTTCTCATCTGTAAAATGAGGGCAATATCACTACCTTATAAAAGGTGTGCGAAGATAAAGCAGAACGATACACATAAACAATCAGCAGGACTAGAACTTGGCAATCATTTAACAGATGTTAGCTGTCGGCGCTTCATTATTAAACACAGGAACTTGCAGTAATAACGCTCTCTGCAAGATCAAGGGTCTGCCTTATATTTATTTCAATTCTGAACCTAGCCTCCAGTCTCACCAGCTAGGCTGGAGTGGCGCAGACCTGGCTCCCAGGGGCAAACACCCCAAGAGCCGCTGATCGAAGGCCGCACTCGTAAGCCTGTGCGGGTTTGCTGGGCAGACCCTGGAGGCAGCTGGCACTTTCCAGAGAAACACAGGTATTTGGAGACCTAAGCACGAAACGCAAAGGCATTTTTTAAAAAGTGTTTTAAGGGGCGCTGGGTGGCTCAGTTGGTTAAGCAGCCGACTTCGGTTCAGGTCATGATCTCACGGTTCGTGAGCCGGAGCCCTGCGTCAGGCTCTGTGCTGACAGCTCGGAGCCTGGAGCCTGCTTCGGATTCTGTGTCTCCCTCTCTCTCTGCCCCTCCCCTGCTCACTCTGTCTCTCAAAAATAAATAAATGTTAAAAAAAAAAAAAAGGGGGGGGTGTTAACATCATAAATACAAAGGAAACTTGGCTGGGGCGAAGGAAATGTTTCAAAACGAAAGAGTAGTGATGGCTGCACAGCACCGTGAATGTACTAAAATCAGTGAATTGCACACTTTGGAAGGGAGAATGTCATAGTGTGTAAAGATATATCTCAAGTAAAGAAAGAAACATGGACATAGAACATCTCTCTCTCCACTTCATTGGTTCTGAGGAGTTTTTTATCCAGTTGTTGCCAGGAGGGGTAGGGGGCAGGCACCGGGGGGTTAGACAGAACTAGGAGTACTGATCTGTATCTTTGTCAACTTTAGTTTCTCTGGCCCAGCAGAAATCTCTAGCGCTCTTCTCTAGGTTCTCTGATAAACTGGATGTATCTACCCTGTGAAGGCTCACAAAGATGGATGAATGGTATCTTTTTATTATCTCTTAGCATTCGTTTGCACAGCTTGCGGTGGGGGTAATCATTTCTGGAAACCTGAATACCAGCATACATGTGGTCTTATATTCATTCTCTATATTCATTAAATGCGCACTACAAGGCAAAGTAAAATGGGAGGCGCTGAGGATACAGCAGAGAATGAGACAACGTCCCTGCCCTCGAGAGCCTGTGTACGTATGTCCGAACTGGTGAAGAGACAGACGATAAACACACAAGTCAGGTAGCGACCTGCGCTATTTGACAAACAAGCAGGGGAGAGAGGGACAGGCCACTGAGGCAGGGCACGCCTTTACCCAGGATGGTCAGCGACTAACTCTGATGACGCAGTATCTGAACGGAGTCTTGAAGGAAGTGAGAAAACAAACTGTACCAATGTTAGGGAGAGACTGTTACTGAAAGAAATAATCAATAAACATATATAAACAATCAATGGAAAAATAAGCAAGGTATGTAAAGGTGATTAAGGAAATGGCCCAAAACATGAAAAGATGCTCACCCCGCTAATTAGAGGAACACAAAGGAAAACCACAGACAGACACCAAGTCGTATCCATCTGCTCGGCAAAATTTTAAAAGCTGACAATACTACATGCTTGTGAGGACAGAAAGTGGGAACTCTCATACACTAGCCTCTGAGGTACAGCCAGTCTCCTGAGTACTTTGGGGGGGGAAAAAAACAAATCTAGTTGAAGATGTGTATATCCTACAATCCAGCAATGTTCCTGCCTGGGTACAGACCCGAAAAAAACTACTGCCCAGGTACACAAGACTCACTTTCACTAATGTTCACTGCAGAGCTGAAAACTTCAGAGAAACCTAAATGCCCATCTGCAGGAGAATGATTAACACCTTGTGGGATATTTATAGGGCGGATTGCTATGTAGCAGTTACAGGGTCTCAAAAGTAAAATGTAGCAAAACATGGTCAAATATAATATTAAACAAACAAGCACAAACTGCAAGGAGGGGAGGGTTAGGGGTTATTGTTTACTGGGTGTGCAGGTTCAGTTTGGGAAGATAAAAATGTCCTGGAAATGGATGGTGGTGACGGTTACAAAACAATATGACTGTACTGAATGCCACTGAACTGTACCTGTAAAAATAATTAAAATGGTAAATTTTATTTTTTAAATGGCCCAAAAAGAGGAAAAGTTGCAGAACGATATTTATAGGATGATAATATTACGTAAATAGTTTTAAAATATGGAAAACAGCTGTTTATGGAGTTGTAAATATACAGTACAGTATAAAAATAGCATGGAAAGATAAACACAAAATACATATTGATTACCTCTGCAAGCGACGGAAAGAAAGGAAATATAATAGAAAAGAGGTTCACAGGGGCTGCAACTGCTTTTGTAACATTTTATTTCTTAAGCTAGATGGTAGTTACATTAGTATTTACCACCTCATATATGGTATCTTTTAAAATGTCCAAAATCAATCATGTACACAAGATACAGGGCATTGTATTTTAAAATTTGAACACAAGTACTCCATGATATTTTTAGATGTTTCTATCTAGACCGTATGAGGAAGGCACTGTTATTAACCCCATTTTACAGATGAGAAAACTGAATCCCATGACCAATATTACACAGCCAAGTGGTGGTAGGAGGTAGGATTCAAACCTACTGAGTAGTCTTGTTTCAGAATCCCAAGCTCATAACTACTACACACAACAGACCATTGGGAAACAACTAAATACACATCAAGAGGGGAGTGGATCAGTCCCGTTCTGGTCATGTGGCAATTGTGTGTCATCCTGTGATTAGAGCTGGGAGTACCATGGTGGGCAGAAAGCCATGGCATACTCTCAGGGATCTTTCAAGTTCGTAAGTGCTGGGTATGGGCAGCGTGGGGTATAAATCAGGGAGGAGGAGGGAGGGAGTCAGGGAAGGCCGCCAAAGGCAAAATTAAATTGTTATATCCAGGAAATAGGCAAAATTAATCTAGGCTGACAGAAGTTGATATTTTAAATAAATATTTTAAATATGGCATTATAAATAAAAAGTACAGTTGTAAAAATATGTATGGTATGATTCCATTTTTTAAGTAAAATACACATACATATACATACACAGAGGAGTTAAACCTCTGGAAGATACGCATTATAGCAATAGTTTTTTTTGTTTTTTTTTTACCTTTGACTTTGGTGGCATAGGAATCATCTTATTTTCTTCATTATAGTAATATTTATTTTCAACTTGGTTTTTAGCAGATAAGCTTAGGTAAATTTTTATCTGCAAAAAGGAAATACCTTTAATTTCTTCATTAAGTAATGTGTTGCTCTTGGTTCAAAAGGTTAGTATTTATTAACATTAATATCTATTGTCCCCATTCAACCCGCTACACAATGGCTTCTACACAAAACACTGTACTCTACTTCTTTTTGACATAGTCATTAGAGACGAACTGAAAAACCAAGTTTCTTTCTCACCATACCTTAACCTTCCCCTTCTCTTTCTGGAACCGAACTGTTTCTGTGAATTGTATGTCACGTACCACACTTGCATGAAACTGAACCGACACCACTATCAAATTCTTCCCAGACTCACTTTCTATACGCTCCCCATTTTGAAAGCTTCAAAATTTGTTTTCCCTAAGGCCCCTTCTTTGGCCTTCTCTAGACCCTTCTTGGCCAATTCCATCCACTTATTTGGCTTTGACAGCAACTGACTGCTTCAGAGATGACTTTCACGCCTGCATTTTCATATGTGACATTCTCGAGTCCCCAAGCCATTGAAGCAACTCTCTGCCTGACCTGATCACCCGATGCCTCAACATGACCCCAAGACGCAACATGTTCATCTCTCCCTAAAATGAGTTTAGGCAGAAGTCACGTCTGGAGAAAAATCTACTTGTTACGGAACTTCCTGGCACTGGAGGGGACCAAATTGTAGACCCTGGCTTTGGAGGACATCACCCGAGAGATTAAGCACAGCAGTCTTAGTCTGACTTCAAGTGGCTAAAACCAAGACATCCTTTCCAATCTAGCAGAGGAGGGTAAAGTGGCATTAAACCCGGGCTGGGGGGCATCCACAGCCTGGGTGGCCCATCCCGTGGAGAGGCCTCATGGGTTAGATGAAGGTAAAGGGCAAGATAAAGCCTAAAATAAGATGGCAACAAAAAAAAAAACATACGCAGACCACAGCCAGATGGACTAAGGCTCAAGAGTAGACTTTGGCATCAATGCCGGGAGGCGGAATTCAAGAAAATAGGTCAATAAGCAGCAGAACTAGTCAGGACAATGGAGGGGAGACTTGCTCATCCTAAACAGGAAGTAAGGGAGAAGATACACTGTTTCATTTCCTCTAAGATACCCTAGATTGTAAGACACACAATAATGAAAATAGCAACACTACCAACTAGGACATGCCATCTCTGGCTGCACGTGACTTGATCACAGAAATGATCTAAAACATGTGTATGTTGCAACTCAAGAGCAGCAGAGCCATCAAGGCTCCCTCTCGAGTGGGATAAAGACAGGAAGCTGACTTACCGTCAGACCCACACAATTAAGGAAGTGTGCCAAAACATGGCACACCCTCGCCAGACCCCCTACTGGCCAACAGGCAGGAAACCAAGTGAGTAGGGAACAACGCAGTGCTCTCTCCTGTGTGTCTCCCTCACCGCTCAGACAGAACACATCTGCTCAGCGAACATGTGGGCCGTTTGCCGCCACCAAGCACTTCCCTGAGACACTAGCTGGGTGTTCTACAATCTAACTCATTTCTGACTCTGCAGCACGCTTTAGATAACGTCGAGTCTAGGTTGTCATGTGTGCTTCTGATCTTCCTCCCTCAGGTTTGATTAATTGGCCAGAGCAGCTTAGATAACTCAGGGAAACACTTACTTCTATCTGCCAGTTTATGAAAGGATACGGATGAACAACCAGATGAGGAGAGACGCAGGGTGAGGTCTGGGAGGCTCCCAAGCACAGGAGCTTCTGTCGCCATGGAGCTGGGCCGTGTTACCCTCCCGGTGTGCAGGTGTTCACCAACCTGGAAGCTTCCCAAACTCCCTACTGGGATTTTTATGGAGGCTTCCTCACATAGGTATGATCAATTATTCACTCCATTTCCAGGCCCTCTCCCCGCTCTAGGGGAGTGGGGAAACGCAGGAGGTTGGGGGGGTGAAGGGGACTCACAGAAAATTCCAGGCTTCTAATCAGCTTCATCTTTCTGGTGACGAAGCCCTAAATCTAGGAGCCACTTAGGAGTCTCCACCCAGAGTCACCTCATTAGAACAAGAGATGGTCTTGTTCTCAGGAATTTACAAGGGTTTTAGGAGCTCTGTGTTAAGTATGGGGTCAAACATGAAACATTAAAACAAGAGATGTTCCTTATGGCCTTACCACTTACAGCACTACAAGGGTTCTAGGCGTTCCATGCCAGGAACTGGGTGCGGAAATCAATATATGTATTCTCCATTATCTTGCAGTGAGATGAAAGACAACTGTCTCTAACACGAAGGTCATATAGAAATATTAATAGCATGAAAAAATGCTATGACCCCATGTTAACAACAAAAAGCAACATACAAAATTGAGTTATATATGTAAAAATGCAGCCCCTTTCCACCAAAGGATGAAATAGAAGTACTTTAAATGTTAGCAGCAGGTGTCTTGAGGTCCTGGACTTATAAGTAACATTTTTCCTTGCTTCTTTATATTTCTCTTTACTTCCCCCCAAGTTTCCATGATGAGCACACAATATTTTTCTTTTATAATCAGAGATAAGGAAGTCATAAATATTAAATGTTTGTTTCTTAACCTGCAAATTGTGGGCCACGTGGATACATTGGTTTACCTCTATGTTAGATACAAATCCACCTCATTTGTGTACAATAAGCCTTTCTTAACAATGAAACTATATTAACTCTAATAACATCAGGTCAGAGAAGGCTCACATCTGTGGAAAGAGTGCTAATGTTCACTCTTGAGACCTAAGAATGTGTAATGCAGACAACGATTTTTGTCTTTCTTTTCAAAGATAAGGGTTCAGGAATATCAATACCACTGCTTATCCTGCTAGATCTTCAACCTGGCGTAACAATGCGCAACAAACACATCTGGGCACCCAGCTCACAAATGCCTCCTGCCAAAGGCAGTCAGTGTTGTCATTTACAAGATGGATTTCTCTGTTTTTAAAAACAGACTGTTTGACAAGTAGCTGTCGTGGACGGAAATGGAAGCTAACACATTCTTTGCTGTTGTTATCTTGATGGAATTGCTTTTTAGCTCCATATACTCAAGTACCAATATATCTCTCTCCTCACATTTGAAGCAGAACAATTTGACAAAGGATAAAGATCTGGAAATGTAAACATTATACTTGCCATGAGTAAAAAAACCCAAGATATCCTACCTCCTTCTACCAAGGGTTACACTAGCTCATAAACAGGCTGAAAATCTTGGGACAAATCAAATTTCTTCTGTTTGTAAAGTTCAAGAAATCCTTTCTCTTCGAATGCCTTTCCTTGCTAAGCCTACAGCAAGTAACAAAAGGTACTAAAGCACTAAATCAATAGTATAATAAAGATAATAGTATAAATGCGTAGATGTTCTAATTAAAAAATCTAAAGTCACTTCCATTTAAAAACTTTTATTTAAAAACTCAAATGATGCCAGATTACAGTAATAATATGCTTAACCCTAGCTCATAAGTATACTTACAACATAAGTGTTTTATTTTTGAGTCTTAAATGGCAGTAATGCAGAACTTTCTTGATAGTATCTACTGTACCAAGAATATTAGATACTCAGAAGAAAGTAACATAGCTAGTTCATTTAGGAGAAGGGCAGCTCCCTATCACAGATCTTTCTTAAATGGCAACATAAACAATACAATAAGAAACATGAACTCTAAGTGCTCCAAAATGCTTAGCAAGCGCTTGCCCTAATCTCCCAGCGGAGAGTCTAACAGCCCAAGAAAACTTTTCCAACCAGAGTTACATGGACACAATTTATGATATTATATGTAAGAAGCGCACAGGATAGAAAACACTGCTTCAAATTATTGCATTACTCTCAATGAATCAACCCAGAGTACTTAAAATTGAATAGGACATCTAAAGGCTTATAGCTCCAAGCAAGAATGCATTTTGTGGAAAATTTTGGCCAAAAAAAAGCTATTAAGTCAGTCTATTAATGTCCACCCCTCATCGTCCACATCTGACTCAGAATACAGCCTAGGTAACAATCTCGGATGGGTCCGATAATGCCAGCCCCTAGTGTCTGGCTTCTACCTAAGTGCGTTCTGACTTGTCTGCCATGTATCTCTCCTATCTCAGCAGTAAGTGAAGGGGATATGCTAAGGGCGAAGTCCAGAGACGAAGAGATTTTAGAAACCCAAGAAGCACCTAGCTTGCCAGCTTTATAAATAATCCAAGACAGGTCAGATCCGAAACGAAATCCCTATTTTGCAATACCTAAATAATGTCAGTGCTAACTGCCAAAAAAGGCACGGATTTAACGTCTCAAGCACAAAATGGGGGAAGGGGGAGCTTTAATCATCTGAACAACCCAGAAAATGTATATATACATCTTACCACTACAGGGCTCTGTTGAGTTTCCACCCATTTATTCTTTCGAGAAACACTTTTCAAGTACCATAAAACGCGCTGTGCTAGGCTTTGTGTGGAATTAAGACACGAGTAAGGAATTCAGTCGAGGAGAGAGAAGCTGAGATAAAACAGAAGAAATAATGTGTTTATAGATATAAAACTTCAGGGAGACACAGGCAGCTGTTTGCAACTAGAAAGGGCTTCAAAACTGAGGTAATAATGAAGTTCAGCCTGGAAGGTCAAATACAATTTCTACAAGTGAAAGAAATGGAAAGAAAGCAATCTCGGCTCTGAGGAGGTACCCAAAGACTTGGAAACAGTAGTGGGCGCCTCTTCAGAAATCCCAACACAGGCAGGGAAGTCTTGTCTTCCCGGGGCCAGACAGTGATGGGGTAGGATTGGTAAAGTGAGTGGGGGGCAAAGGAGAGAAGGTGAGGCTTTCTGGGACACTGCGCCCCAGATGCGGCCTGCACATCAAAAGTCACTTGCGATGTTTAAAATGCAGATTCTCAAATCCTGCTGGGAATAGGAAATTGTAATTTTTGAAGCTTCTGTAGTGATTCTCATTTTCTGTCATGTTTGTGAAGAACTGCAAGGCACAAAGCAAAGAGAACAGGAAAAGGTGGGTGGCTATGAGAGAAGAAGACAGGCAGAACTAACAGAGAATACCAACTGTTAAGATACGGGGTTAATGGAAAAGAAGAATCAGAAGGTTACTTTAGGTCTAAAAGAATGCTTAGGGCACTTGGGTGGCTCAGTCAGTTAAGTGTCAGACTCTTGCTTTTGGCTCAGGTCATGATCCCATGGATAGTGGGACTGAGCCCCGCGTTGGAAGCCTGCTTGGGATTCTCTCTCCCCTTCTCCCTACCCCTCCCCTGCTCATTCTCTCTCTCTCCCTCTCCGCCCTTACCCCGCTTACACAGGCTCACTCTTTCAAAATAAATAAACTTTAAAAAAAATAAAAGACTAGGAAAGTAAATATGACCTAAGAGAAGACATAAAAAAGGGCAAAAGCTGGAAGAAAAAGGCATTGAATTTGGACATTCTGAGGCTGAATTCCTTATGGGTAGGAAATTTGGTCTTAGAAATTCAAGAAAATGGGGGCACCTGGTGGCTTAGTCGGTTAAGCGTCTGACCGGCTCAGGTCATGAGCTCACGGTTTGTGGGTTCGAGACCTGCGTCAGGCTCTGGGCTGACAGCTCAGAGCCTGGAACCTGCCTCGGATCCTGTGTCTCCCTCTCTCTTTGCCCCCTCCCCCACTCATGCTCTGTCTCTCAAAAATAAACACTAAAAAAATAAATAAAAAATAAAAAGAAATTCAAGAAAATTAACTGTGTATTTAAACATATACTATTTGCTGGCGTCTCTTTTAGGGTAGCTACGAACTGGTACTTTACCACGTTTTTTATTAATGAGCTTTGGGAGTGTGTATCTCTCTTCCTAAATACATGAAGGACAAGTTATACATACAAGGCAGAGCGCTACAAACTTAAGAGAAACTCAATACATATTTATTGAATAATCAAAGTGGGTGGAAGTCTAAAACAAGGTTGAAGGTTTTTGTTTTTTTTTTTTAAAGAAAAAAAATCACCTCTCTCCACTTTTTTTTTTCCCCTTCTCAAAAGAGAGCCATAATTCTTACCTTTGCTGCCAAGGCTTTTAAGCTGTTAAGGAATCTGTGCCAGAAATCCTTGAAGAGTGGGCGGTCAATTTTCTTCAGGCTGTCTTTGGTGCTAGCATCCACACTGACATACAGCTGTGTGACTGGTTTGAGGTTCCTTCATAATTAAAAACAAAACAAAACAAAAAACAATACGGAAAAAAATTATGCCTCTGTCAGGCTTTTCATGATGTAAAATTTACAATCTATAATACATGGGGTAATTCAACATGTCGCGGGGTCTACAGGCTTCTACCTCTCCCAGAGGGCTGAAGCAATGATTTTAATGATGTGATAGAAGGGGCTGTCAGTTGATTATTTCAAAAAATGACTGGACACCATCCTTAATAACCTGAACACATGCCATTATTTAAAACTGGTCCCTCTTCAAACAGTAGTTTTTAGTGGAAAATAAACAAAATGAGATCTAGCTTCAGGTCAGGCACCATCAGCCCAGTGCAATTAGAAGGGGCCCTCAGACTGAAGTGTCCCCATGAGCTCTGCCATTCAAGAATTATACCGTTGACATGTCACAGCCACATGGGGTCCGGGCTGACAGGCCTCCTCCCACCATCACTTCCCTGATGGAAGTTCCTAAGGAACAAGAAACAACCCAAAAAAGCTCAGGCCTTCCTAGAAAGGCACAAAGCCACACCAGTACCCCACTGATGCCTCCAAGAGCCAGAGTGAGTATAAAGTCCAGCCTTGCATGGGCAAAGCTCCCTACCCAGGGAGACTTAAGCAATGCAGAGTTAAACAACAACAACCAAGCCCTTACAAAGGGGCACAGCCCTCAAGAAAACTGTATGTTGCAGATTGTTTTTCTTCACCTTCTTGATCAGTTTCCATGAATACCACTCATTCTCCACTCTCAAATTCACGGACTCATTTCATTAAGTCAGTCTGACTTACTATACTATTTGCCAGTTATGCATTAAGCCCAGATTGTGCTCTTTCCAAAACCTCTCCGCTCTCCCTTCAAATGGGTCTCATAATTCATTCCCTTCAATAAACTTGCAACAAGAAAGAAATTTCCCTTGAGTAATCCTTTGACCAAATTTTCCCACTATTAACTTTCTATAACTATTCCAGGATTTGTATTTACCCCTAGAATGTTAGTTACCTGTTTTTTGGTCTCAAAGTCTCTGCACTTTCAAAAACTGAAATATAATTCGCATGCCATAAAATTCATCATCGAAGTGGTTTTATGCTTTTTGTATCTATCAACACCGGCCTCATCAATCTTTGAGTGTAAGACGTTCAAGGGCAGGCACCGTAGTTGTCTTTGTGTCCAGCCTTACAGGCAGATACTTGGAGCTACTTTTTACTTGACATTGTTGACTTCAGCTAGAAGAACTTCTGAGGGCATGCAAGCCAAACAAATGCTTATTATGATCTGGCTTAGTGACATATGGAAAAATCACAAGGGTCTGAACCCGAACTTACTAAAAGTGATGAAGGTCTGACCAAAGTTAAGAAACAACTGATTAGCATATTGGCAGACTCATTGCTTTAATCCCTCTCCAATGCTGGCTACAAAGGGAATCCTTAAAAGTTCAATTCTGTGTCACTACTGAGCAAAGGACAGCAATTACTGAAAATGAAAAACAGGAGCATGGTGTAAATGGCAGCATTCTGTCTCATCATTCCTTTTTCTGGGAGCCTCTTTAATAACAGACAGGCTATGTTACCTTAAATGGACTCATGTTTTACAAAAAAATAAAAATAAAAGAGGTCTGTCTTAATGGATACTGCTGGCTATCATTATCTGATTCTTAAGGACTTGGTCATAAAGCTGTCTAATGCAAAATGGGAACTGACCTGACCTTTTCACTATGCCTCCATAACTACTTAAGATTATGAACAGCAAATTCCAAAGGCCATAGTTATTTTTGCAAACCTCCATCATTTGCAAAATGGGAAGCCCGAGACACTGACAGTACCAATAAGAAATTTTAGTCAATACTAAATATCTGAGATATCTTGATTATAATCAAGCAAGTTGATTATATATCTCTTAGCAAGGAGCAGATGAAGAATGGAAAAGAGGAAAAGTCTCTAGGAATTACAGAACTTATTCCTAAGGGACTCAAAAAATTAAAAGCACTTGGAAAAATTTTCTAAGCCTCAGGGATCTTATGCCTGCCTAGTACTGGCCACTATTCCCCAGGACAAGTAATATGGTTCTCAGCATGGTCATCTATCTGTCTCCGTTCTATTCAATGATAGTTAACATTTTAGTTCCCCCAAAGCAAGAGAATGTTATAACCTTAAAGTCATCATAATAATTTGTGTTTCAGAATCTAACATTGCTGCTGAGAACAATTAAAAAGGACAATATAATAAAAGGGAAATACAACTGTAAGCTCAAACCCCAGTGAAAATGCCCAATGAATCTTGATATGATTATTGTGATGATCCTTTGTCCTGCTCATTTTTAAAAATTTTTTAATGTTTATTTATTTATGAGAGACAGAGTGTGAGCAGGAGAGGAGCAGAGAGAGGGAAACACAGCAGGGTCCCTCTGAACCTGAAGCAGGGTCCAGGCTCCTAGCTGCAAGGTGTCAGCATAGAGCCTGACAAGGGGCTTGAACTCACTAACTGTGAGACCATGACCTGAGCCGAAGTCGGATGCTTAACCACTGAGCCACCCAAGCACCCTTCGTCCTGCTCATTTTATGTGTCTAAGAATGATCAAATAAATATATAGGAGTGCCTGGGTGGCTTAGTCAGTTAAGTGTCCAGCTCTTGATCTTGGCTCAGGTCACGATCTCATGGTTTGTGAGATCAAGCCCCACATCAGGCTCTACCTTGACAGCACAGAGCCTGCTTGGGACTCTCTTTCCCTCTCTCTTTGTCCCTCCCTAACTCGTGCAAGGGCACACTCTCTCTCTAAAAATAATTAAACATTTTAAAAAATGATCTTATATAGAAATGCACTGACAACTGAACATAAAAATTCTTCCTTTTATCCTTTCTGTACAGAAAGGCCTCAGCCCTACTAATCTGTACAGAAAGGAAAAAAGGAAGAGAGATTTATGTTTGCAAGAAATCAAGTGGCTTATAGAATAAGTCTGATGCTCCTATTGGACTAAATAAATAAATAACCAAAATGGCCCAAATATCCAATAATATTAAAACCAGAATCTCTAAGATAATCTGGGGCTGTTAGGTCTGGTCAAATAATTTAGGAGTTAAAGAGAAGAAGGAAAAAGAGGAAGGAGAAAATACCATCTACTGAGTATTCATCATAGGCTAGGTGCACTGTACTATGTGCCTTACCCTTCTCATCCAGTTCATTGAATACTCACAGTAAAATAACAAGGTAGTTGCCAGTTTTGCCCGTTTTAGATACGCTGAAACTGTGACTCAAAGGGTTAAGTGGTTAAGTAGCTTGTTCAAGAATCCACAAGCATCAACAATGAGAGTTAAGCCTAGAGATTCAAAGCCTGTTCACCTAGGCTTGCACCACAACGTCTCCATCAAAACGGCCTTTCACAGGCAGTGCTGGCCGGGCCTCTTGTCACAGAAAGCCAAGAGCAGTATTTCAAGTCTCACAGCAGAATGTCTCCAACTGTGGTCAGGACAACTGGTATCAGAAGGATCTGCAAACTCAGGTTCTTGAGCCTCTCCTGAAACTGAATCACTCTCCAAGAATGGAGCCTTAGAAAGTGTACTGTTCAATGAATGGATCAAGAAGATGTGGTTTATCTATACCATGGAATACTACATGGCAATGAGAAACAATGAAATCTGGCCATGTGTAGCAACATGGATGGACCTTGAGGGTGTTATGCTGAGCGAAATAAGTCAGGCAGAGAAGGACAGATATCATATGTTTGCANAAAGAAAAATAAAAAAAAAGAAAGTGTACTGTTCTATTAGTTTCAAGAACTTCTCAAAACTGATCAAAGAAATTGAAGACATAAATAAATGGGAAGACATCCCATGTTCAGCGATCAGAAGAATTAATACTGTGAAAATGTCTGTAATACCCAAAGCCATCTACAGAATCAGTGCAATCCCTATCAAAATTCCAAAGGCACATTTTGCAGAAATAGAAAAAACAATCCTAAAATTCATATGGAACCACAAAAGACTCCAAACAGCAAAAGCAATCCTGAGGAAAAAAGAACACGTGGGAGGCTTCACACTTCCTGATTTCAAATTAAAATACAAATCTATACTATGGTACTGCCACTAAAACAAATACAGATGGAACAGAATCAGGAGTCCAGAAACAAACCCATGTATATATATGGTCAACTAATATTTGACAAGGGAGCCAAGACTACTCCATACGGAAAAGATGGTCTCTTTACTAAATGGCACTGGGAAAACTGGATTCACATGCAAAAAAAATAAAGTTGGACCCCTATCTTATATCACTCACAAAAATTAAGTCAAAATGGATTAAAGACTTAAATGTAAGTCCTAAAACTGTAAAACTCCTAGAAGAAAACATAGGGAAAAGGTTCTTGACACTGGTCTTGGCAACAATTTTTTTTGGATATGATACCAGAAGTGCAAGCAATGAAAACAAAAATAAACAAGTGGAACTACATCACATTAAAAAGCTTCTGCACAACAAAGAAATGATCAACAAAATGAAAAAGCAATCCACAGAATGTTAGAAAATATGTGCAAATCATATATCTGATTAATCTCCAAGATACATAAGAACTCATAAACTGAAGAGCAAAAAAAAAAAAAAAAAAAAAAAAAAAAAAAAAAAAAGAAAGAAAGAAAGAAAGAAAGAAACCCAAAAACTTACTCTGAATTTTAAAAATGGGCAAAGGACTAGAACGGACATTTTTCCAAAGAAGATACACAAATGGTCAACAGGTACTTGAGAAGGTGCTCCACACAACTAATCATCAGGGAAATGCAATTCAAAACATCAGTGAGATATCACCTCTCTCATTAGAGTGGCTATTAATCACAAAGTCAGAAGATAACCACAAGTGTCAGTGAGGATGTACAGAGAACCCTTGTGCACTGCTGGTGGGAATGTAAATTGGTACAGTCACTATGGAGGTTCCTCAACAAATTAAAAATAGAACTATATGATACAGCAATCCCACTTCTAGGTATTTACCCAAAAGAAATGAAATCGGTATCTTGAACAGGTATCTATCTGCACCCCCACATTTACTGCAGCATTATTCACAATAGCCAAGACATGGAAACAACATTTCTATCAACAGACAAATGGATAAAGAAAACGGGGAGAAATGGATAAAGAAGGGCTATATATAGACACAGGCCATGTTAGTCAGCCATGAGATGAAAGGAAATTCTGTCATTTACAACATGGATGAAGGTGGAGAACATTATGCTAAGTGAGATAAGCTCAACACAGGAAGACAAATACTGCATAAGCTCACTTACGTGTGGAAATCTACAAAGGATAGTTTCCAGGAGTTGTTTTCTTCTCCGTGTACGGGCCATACTCTCATTTGTCTATTTCGTGACTTTTTTAAATAAACATTTAACATTTTAAATAATATTATGTGACAGCTCTGTAGATTAGACACCATCCAAGCCAAGAGTTGCTGTTTTGTTTGCTTATTGCTGCTTTTGTTGCTACTGAACTGCTTTGGTAAATTCTGTATTCTTTCTTGTGTTCAGCCTGTTGGGTTAGCTTAGTGGTCTGCTGATGACTGGCCAGAGATATCTTATATGCCTTTAACTAGTAAGGCTCCCAGACTTTGCTAAGGGTTGTGTGTGTGTGTGTGTGTGTGTGTGTGTGTGTGTGTGTGTTGGGGCATGCCTTCAATGCCCAGGCAGGCGGTTTTCACTGTCTGCTTGCTCAAGACATCAACATCGGGCAGGGGTGAGAACACAGAGCCTCGTCAAATCTCCCTGGCAAGCCCATAGCCCTGCCCACGTGTGTGCTCTTCCAGCTTCCCAGGAACACACTGGAGCTTTTCAAAGTTCCCTATGAACATCTCACTCCCCAGATTTTCCTTTTAAGTTCTTCAGTCAGTTTCCTGTTTGCCCCAACCATTACTACTGCTTCGGGCAGCTGTGAAGTTCAACAACTGCCCATGACTGTTTATGAGAAACCCCACAGAAAGGCTTTTTCACTGGATAAAATGAAAGTCACCTCAAATAAAGACAGCCCCTGTGCATGAGGGGCTCCAGGGAACTGCCACACAACCCATATGATGACAATTCTCTGGAAATGGGACTCTGAGGGAGTTCCAACTCTGTTTTGCCCCCTCCCCTGGCTACCAGGCTGCTGGGTTTTACTGGGACTATAAGCTTAGATTTTAAGGCTACTGCAGAGCCAGGAAGTTAGGAGGGAACAGGACCTATTAAGACACCAAGAAACCCAGGACATGAAATAGGACATATTAACATACCACAAAGCTTACTGTTCTTATTGAGATTCAACCATTTCTCTAGAATAAATGCTCCTCAGATTGCTGTGGACCTTTGGTTAAAAAAGTTACTCTGACAATTTTTGCCAGCGTTCTCATTGTCGTTTATAGAGAAGCAGGTTTTGAAGGTCTGTACTGTTATTCCTGCTGACGTTCATCACAGAAATTTTGTTTTTATTTCCACCATTATTCATCACATTTTCAATGTCCGTTGTGATTTCATCTTTAACCCATACATGAATGAAAAGAGCACTGCTTAAATTAGAAGACTTTTTGGGGCACGTGGGTGGCTCAGTGGGGTAAGCCTCCGACTTCAGCTCAGGTCATGATCTCACGGTTCGTGGGTTCAAGCCCCACGTCGGGCTCTGTGCTGACAGCTCAGAGCCTGGAACCTGCTTCAGATTCCGTGTCTCCATTGCTNTCTAGAATAAATGCTCCTCAGATTGCTGTGGACCTTTGGTTAAAAAAGTTACTCTGACAATTTTTGCCAGCGTTCTCATTGTCGTTTATAGAGAAGCAGGTTTTGAAGGTCTGTACTGTTATTCCTGCTGACATTCATCACAGAAATTTTGTTTTTATTTCCACCATTATTCATCACAACATTTTCAATGTCCGTTGTGATTTCATCTTTAACCCATACATGAATGAAAAGAGCACTGCTTAAATTAGAAGACTTTTTGGGGCACGTGGGTGGCTCAGTGGGGTAAGCCTCCGACTTCAGCTCAGGTCATGATCTCACGGTTCGTGGGTTCAAGCCCCACGTCGGGCTCTGTGCTGACAGCTCAGAGCCTGGAGCCTGCTTCAGATTCCGTGTCTCCATTGCTGTCTGCACCTTCCCTGCACACACTCTTGTCTCTTTCTCAAAAAATAAAACATAAAATATTTTTCTAAAAAATTTACAAACATATTGGAATATTCTAGTAATCTTTCTGTGCTGATTTATAGTTTAATTCCAGTGTGTTCAGATATCATGCTCTATATGATTTCAATATTTTGTTGAAACCTGCTATAATGCCCAGCATCTGGCCATTTGGTAATTGTTCTGCAAAGCAAGTTCCATGCTCTTGAAAGAAATTATTAAGTTTTCTGGTTCCAATGCTCTCTTTCTGTAACATAGGCTAAATTTGTTGATTTAGTTGTTCAAATCTTCACTACTGCTATTGATTTTAATTCGCTTGTTTTATCAGTTTGAGAGAAATGTGTTAAAAACCTACTATTTCTCCTTATAGTTCTTTCCATTTTGAGATTATGTTATTGAGTGTTTACCAGTTTTAAGTTGTTAAATTGTTTTATGTTCCTGGTGGGTTTACTATTTTATTAAGAATTGTCCACCTTATCTCAAGTAATGGTTCTTGGCTTAAAGTATACTTCAACCAATTATTATTTAGCCTACCTTTCAAAAAGTGAAACTTCTGAGTGCTTCCATGCGTTATCTCATGTACTCACAACGCCACACTAATACCAAATCAGCTCACAGGTTACGAAACTAGGCCCCAAGCAGTCATCTTCCCAACGTTACAAAGACAGCAAGAAATCCAGTTAAGATTCAAAGCCTATTTTAGACCAGAGCCCAGCTCTTACCCCTTTACTGTACTTCCTCTCTCTCTCTTTTCTTTTTTTTAGCTTATCTAGGCATGCATATTTCTGAAAAGTGTTCTATCAATGCACAGAGAGAAGAGGAGACTGTATTTTAAATTTAACATGCTTGCTACAAACAAAACAGGCTTGGGGGGGGAGCTTCTACTGAAAGGATCAGGTGGTATTTATCATTTTTATTTCATTGTAAGCAGTTTCTTGTAACCACCTGGAGCTAACAAATACATGAAAACTTTATTTTTATTAAAACTCATACATTTCTTTAAACATTCAATAAGCATCTAATATGTGAAAAACTATACAATTTACAGAGGTTCTCTAACATCTGGTGAATGTCTTAGCAAAAACTAAAGAAAACAGGGACGCCTGGGTGGCTCAGTCAGTTGAGTGTCTGACTCGATTTTGGCTCAGGTCATGATCCCAGGATGGTGTGATTGAGCCCTGCATCAACCCTGCAACCACATACTTAGCATGGAGCTGCTTATTATTCTCCCTCTCCCTTTGCCCTTCCCCTGCTTACTCCCTCTCTCCCTCAAAAACAAACAAACAAAAAACAAAGAAAACAAAACACACCAAACAAAAAACCAGAAATACCACTGGAAGAAGCAACACAGAATGAAGTTCACACATGGTTTCAGACGGAGCTCAAAGGTAAATGAACATAAAGACAAATTTGGTGGGGGGGAGGGGTTGAGAAGCAAAGTGTTAATTGTGCCATAGTTACATATGGAACATAGTTTTATATTCGTATGATCAGCCACTAGGGCACAGAAAGCTGTGCATAGACACTATTTTACCAAAAAAGAAAAAAATAAGATTTTAAATGTAAACTTAAAAATAACACAAAACAGATAAGAAAGTAATGATAAAATAAAAATAAAGGGGGACTCAAGACGAAGCTAAGAATGTGCCGGCCTACAAAGAGCCGCTAACCCCAACACATTTATGGGGGGGGGGGACACAGTCATGGGTTTCAAACAAAGGAAGAACAAACCAGTTAGTTCTCTGCAAGTCCTTGGGGAGAAGAACACTGCTCAGTGCTGTAGGACATCACTCTCAACAACTTCATTACCTTACAACACGATGACTTTCAGAGGTCTGCGTTTAACAAGGTGTCTTTCTGTAGGCCACCGGCATCACATCACAGAGCAATTTATAAGAAGGAATGACATGGTGTGCTCTGGTAGACAAACGGTGTGATGGATCTTTCTGATTGCAGGGTTGAATGCAAGCACAAACTATCCAGTACCGGAATAAGGGTCCTAAATTCCCATGTCGGTAGAAGCCGAGGACAGTGTGACTCAAGCAGCCACTCTTAAAGGAAAAAGTTATTTGGACACCAAAACACAGACTGCATGCGAAATGCACAGTCTACCCTCTGTTGTTCCACTTTTATTGGAAATGGTGACAGAAATTTTTCTGCTATAAGAGAATGAATGGTGCGACCCCTCTGACAAGGGCCAGGTGCTACTTACTTAGTCTCACGGTGGAGGAGACGACAAAATGGAGAACAGTCGGGCACGCTGAAAATCACAGACTTCATTGTAAAGATAACCATTACATGGTTTGATACTGTATAAGAAGATATATATATTTGATCTTTGTCCCTAGTTCCTGGCATGAAGCTCCTAGAACCCTGGGAACTTCCTGAGTGGCAGGGGTGAGGGAAGCATCTTTTGTTATCCATAATGACCGCCTACAAGCATAAAGAATTACTAATGAGGTGACTCCCGATGCATCCCTAGACCGCTTCAGGATAGGGGCTGGTTGCCAGAAGAACCAACCAGGTGATTGTAGGGTTGGAATTTTCAGCCCCACCCCACCCCCAACCTCTAGGGAGGGGAAACAGGCTAGAGATTGAGCTAATCACCAACTGGCAACAATTGAATCAATTATGACAATGTGATGGAACCTTCATAAAACCCCCGAAATGATGGGGCTCAGAAAGCTTCCAGGTTGGTGAACACACGGAGGTCCTGGGGGGTTGGGGGGTAGTGTTCCGGGAGGTGGTATGGAAGTGTAGCACCCCTTCCCCCGGGCCTTGTCCCATGCCGCTCTTCCACGTGGCTATCCCTGAGTTGTATCCTTCATAATAAACCAATAATCATACGTAAACAGCTTTCCCTGATTTCTGCGAGCTGTTCAATACTGACCCTGGGGAGCAAGTCATGGGAAGCCCCAGTCTATAACTGGTTGGTCAGAAGTACGGGCACAATCTGGGGTTACAACTGGTGTCTGAAGTGGGGCAGCCTTGTGAGACTGAGTCTTGAACCCACGTGGTCTGCACTAACTCCAGGCAGTGTCACAGCTGAACTGTAGGACACCCAGGTGGTGTCCGCGGAGAACTAGCGAATTGCTTGATGTAGAAAAATCCACACATCTGGGGGTCAGAAGTGCAGTGAGTAATAAAACCGGGTAAGAGTGAGGTGTTATAGTGAGGTAAAAACAGTGCTTTATACTCGGCCTTTGACAATTTTTGCCAGATTGTCTTTTCCGAAAGTCAGAAATTCAGATTTATACGAAATCTCTGGATGTTAAATGTTGGCTCAAAAAATAAGCAACGGGCTCAAAAAACAAACAAACAAACAAGCTTTTGAACATGGGGCAGGACAAATAAGACCTACTTCTGATAAACTGCCAATGTGAAGCCTCTGGTCTTAATGACCCTCCAACCATCCCCATATAACTATAATTTTTTTTTTTCAATGGAGTTCCTGAAAAATACTGGGTCCCGGTGGTTCAGGTTTATCCTCCTGGACAACTACAGCCTGTTGTGCCACAGAGTGGACTGCAAACGTGGACATAAATTCCTCCTCTCCCCAGATCCATGTCCCCTTGCCCTGCAGCTATGAGTGCCCTCTCGCTGACTCTAAGCTCAGCTGTGACTTGCTCTGGTCAATGGAAGTGAGCAAGTATGACCCAAGCAGGGGCTCAAAAGATGCTTGTGCATTTGAAGCTTGCCCTCCGTTGCTGTTCTTTGAATCCCTGCCACCGTGCAATGAAGTTCAGAAGAACTTGCTGGAGAGTGAGCTACATGAGTAGAAGCCCCAGTTGCCCTAGCCACGGCCATCATAAACCGGCCAGCCCAGCAGATCTGCCAACTGACACACGAACAGCACTGAGGCCAGCCAAGCCAGACGAGTTCAAAAGGCCTCCCAGCTGACCCAGAATCCTTTTTTTTAAAAAAATTTTTTTTTTAATGTTTTATTTATTTCTAGGAGAGAGAGAGAGACAGCATGAGCAGGGGAGGGTCAGAGAGAGAGGGAGTCACAGACTGAAACAGGCTCCAGGCTCTGAGCTGGCAGTCAGCACAGAGCCCGACGCGGGGCTCGAACCCACGAACCGCGAGATCATGACCTAAGCGAAAGTCGGACGCTTAACCGACTAAGCCACCCAGGCGCCCCCAGAATTCTGAGCTAAATAAAACTGTTGTGAGTTTGAGCAACTCAGTTTTAAGATGAGCGGTTATAAGAAAAGATAACTGATAAGATGCTATAATATATCAGTAATATGCCCATCAACAATACCATTATAAAACCACTTGTTTTGGTGGAATGAAGAGGGCTTTTCCTCAAGAGAAAGGATTTTATGGTCCAATGACTACCGGTCCGGTTATTAATACTAAGTGTCTACATATTTTCATCACAAAATCATAAAGCTACACTGAGTCTCATAACTTTCTCATTTGCCTGAGGTGTTTGCTTCTGTCCTCCATAATCCTTGAGGACCACTCACTGTAAAAACCCCCCTCAGCGGCAAAGAGCCACATACTTTGGAGTTGGAGGGGAAACTGAAATTCTCTTAAGGAAAAGTTGAATGTCCTGAAAAGGCAAGTAGCCCGAAAGTAACACCTGCATGTGGGTCAAGGGAAGGCCAACTGACAGAGTCAAGAATCTCCTTAGAAGTTATCAGGGGTTAGAGGATATGAGGGGTACTGCAGTAACCTAGAAAAAAACATTTAATAAAATAAAATAACTTGATAAACCCCCAGTCACTCAGACAGCTTCATTACTTCCTAGTGCATGCTCAATGATAAAATGGTTGCAAGATGTCCACTTGATAGCTCAACTGAAGGAGCTGAACTTTTTTAAAAAAATTTTTAATGTTTACTTATTTTTGGAGGGGAGAGTGAGAAAAACAGAGAATGAGTGGGGGAGGGGCAGAAAGAGGGAGACACAGAATCCAAAGCGGGCTCCAGGCTCTGAGCTGTCACAGAGCCCGATACTGGGCTTGAACTCACAAACCGTGAGATTATGACCTGAGCCAAAGTCGGACACTTAACCGACGGAGCCACCCAGGCACTCCTGAAGAAGCTGAACTTCTGTATAGAATTAGCAGTATAAACACTGGGTGGAGGGGGGGAACTTCCAAAATTCATGACCTCTATGCTATGTTCATAGATCTACTGCCTTGTTTTTCTGAAAGGCACGACACCCGAGACAATTGCTATTTGGACTCGTCCACATACCATCTGTACTTGGAGAAGTGGTTCTCTTTCCATTTTCTCTTGAGCCACAGGGGTCAAAGTGAGAGAGTACTTGGCTCAATTCAAAGAGGCCTCAAGTCAGGAAAGTATTATTTTAAAAATAGGAGCATCTCAGCACTATATTGTTTCACTACTCTACAGCCCAGAGTATTTGAAACTCGTAGTTTTATAACACACTGTACTATTTGGTATGTCAAATCTTGGTGCTGTTCTTTTAAAATTTTTCTGAACTATTTACATCTTTCTTTTGAGAAATGTGGGGTAGGAAGTTACCTTATATTTAGGACCCCTAACATATCACTGCCACACCAGTAGGATTGCTCTGTTTCAGAGAAAAGTACACCTAAACATTAAGCTCTTTAATCCATTTCTATTAGGGTATCAATTATCAGAAATTCTTCTCAGATCTCAGCAATAATCAGTCAGTCTCAACTTTGGGTTTTTTCCTCTCTCTAGACAGATATTTCAATAAATAACCAAATATGCCAACTCTTTGAGGTCCAAACCTAAAATGGCTGCTTCCCGAATATTCTCTCCTTTGCCCAGATAAGGACATAACTCAAGAAAAGATACACCCCCTTGAACCATGGCACCCTTAACATAGGAGCTTAAAGAATGCTTTAGAAATCCAACACAGGAACTTCCCTTTTCCGAGCACTCTTTCTTTCTTGAGTATTCTGCACAGGGTGTACCCTTCCATTTTTTTAAATTCTTGTGTTCAACGTCAGAGAAATGTGCTAATTTCCCTTTCCCCCACCCATGCCACTTCACCACGTCCTCTCTGCCTCCCTCCCGATTTACCAGTGTCATTCTAAAAGGCTGGTTAATCAATGCCTTTGTAGCCATTTGTTCACTGATGGCAGTCAAGACCAGTACCAGCATCGTGTTGTGTCATGTCGTATGATCCTCCTGCTGACAAGAGAAGGCTCACCAGCCAGAGTGGGGAAGAGAGACCCAGTAACATTTCCTGAATGTTCGCCACGCGTCAAGCATTTTGCTGGACGCTTTTGAGTATGCAGCTTATTTACTTCTGTGTCATTCTCCTCGGTCCACAATGGCATTCACAAATACTGCGCATGAGCAAACAATGAATTATCTTCTCTGGTTATCATTTTGTAGGGAATCGCCTACATCCTACTTTGAGATTTACTTCTTTTTACACATATATAATATGGCTTAAATTTGGGATAGACTCCCTTTTTGTAAATGCTGTGTGTGTGTGTGTATGTGTGTGTGTGTGATAACACCTCTCTATCCCAACTTCTCCCTTATGAGCCATCTGAAAACCCAGGGGTTTTAAACCTAACAGAAGTTTTTTTAAAAAAGAATGGTAACCCTATGTAAAATGTGTACACTGACATTTTTAAAACATTTTCCTTTTAACTTTATCTTTTTATACACCTTCAAAAAGTAATATTTTAGTGATTATTGTGACAATGTGGCTGGTTTTCATATTATTGCTCAGTGGCCAATAATTTTAACCAGCTCTCTGATTTCCTATGATGTTAAATTTCAAACTTTGTGCATGCCTGTGTGTATGATCATTCCTTTTACAAACAACAGTGTCTCTTTTATTTACTAAGTTGGACATGTGACCTTGTGTAAGTTTAAGGTATATAGCATGTTACATTTACATATTGTAATCTGACTGACAAAATAATATTACATAATTATAGTACATTATTATTATTATATGTACACATTAGACTACGCATTAGATCTCTATGGCTTACTTACTATTTGTAACAAGTTTGTACTGTTAACCCCATCAATGTT
>NW_027532208.1:7427152-7437036 GCF_008692635.1 Crocuta crocuta
ATCTTACACCCCCCCCCCTTGTTCCCTGGTCACCACCATTTTTTTTTAAAACAGATTTAACTTTTTTAGATTCCACATGTAAGTACTTGTCTATTATGCTATTGCATAGCATAATGTGCTTGAAATCCATCCAACTTGTTGCAAATGGCAGCATATCCTGATTTCTCATGGATGAATATATTTCATTGTGTACTGTACCACACTTTTTTTTATCCATTCATCTGTTGATGGGTATTTGGGTTGTCTCCAGATCTTGGCTATTGTGAATAATGCTGCAGTAAACATGGGAGTACATATCTCATCAAAATCCTCTTTTCATTTCCTTTGCGTATACATCCAGAAGTAGAATCCCTGGATCATATGGTAGATCTATTTTTCATTTTTTGACAAACCTCTATATCCTTTTCTATGGTGGGTGGACCAATTTACATTCTTGCCAATAATGTATAAAGGTCTCCTTTTCACCACATTCTCACCAGCACCTGTTGTCTCTCGTCTTCTCGATGATAGCCAATTTAACAGGTGTGAGGTGGGATCTCATTATGGTTTTGATTTGCAGCTTCCTGATTAGTGATGTTGAGCATCTTTTCATGCACCTGTGGGCCATTTTGATGTCCTCTTTGCAAAAATGTCTATTTAGTTCTTCTGCCCATTTTCTAATCAGATTGTTTTTGTTACTAAGTTGACTGACTTCTTTATTTTTTTTGGAATGTTCTGTGTATGTCTGTTAAGTCCATTTGTTCTAAAGCATGGTTCAATTCCAAGTTTCCCTATTGACTTCCTATCTCAATGATCTATCCACTGCTGACAGTGGGGTATTTAGGTCCCTTACTATTACTAAATTATTTATTTATACCTCAAGATCTCTTAGTATTTGCTTAATATATTTCAGTGCTTGGATACTAGGACTATATAGATTTACAAGTGTCCTATCTTCTTGATGTAATGATTTATCATTACATAATGGCTTTCTTTGCCTCTTGTTACCGTTTTTGGCTTGAAGTCTATTTTGTCTGATACCAGTATTGTTCCACCTACTTTCTTTTGATTTCCATTACATCATGGAATATCACCTTCCACCCTTTCACTTTGAGTCTGTGTGAGTCTTTAGAGCTGAAATAAGTCTACTGTAGGCGGCATATAGTTAAGTCTTGTGGTCTTTTAAATCCATTCAGCCCCTCTGAGCCTTGTGATTGGTGGGTTCAGTCCATTTACATTTTGGGTGATTACTGATATGTAAGGATTTACTAGTGCCATTTTATCTCTGGCCTTCCCATTGTTTCTTTTTCCTTCTGTTCCTACCTTGTAAGTTGGTGGTTTTCCATGGAGATTTGCTCAGGCTTCCTTTTCTTTATGTTTCATGTGTATGCTCTACATTTTTGCTTAGTGGTTACCATGAGGGTTACAAAACACATCTCATAGATAAAACACTCATTTTTATTTCTGCTGATATCAATTTATCTTGATTTGCCTATAAAGATTCTCATCCTTTTATTTCATTTTTTCTAAGTAGGCTCCATGGGGAGCACAGAGCACAATGTGGGGCTTGAACTCACAACCCTGAGATCAAGACCTGAGCTGAGATCAAGAGTCGGATGCTTAACCAACTGAACCACTCAGGTGCCCCATTTTATTCAGAATTTTTGATGTCACAAATCATCTTTTCATGCTGTGGTTACAAAGTTGTAGTAGCTATATTTATTTTTAATGTTTTTCCTTTAACCTTTACACTATAACTAAGAGTATAATATGCTATTCTAAAACAGAGTTACGGTTTTCTAATCCTGATTGTCTATTTACCACCTTAATCAGAGTTATGTGTGTACTTTCATCTTCTCATTTCAGCTTGAAGAGCCCCTTGCAACATATCTTGTAAGGCAGGTCTAGTGGTGGTGAACTCCCTTCAGTTTTTGTTTACCTGGGAAAGACTTTATCTTTCCTTCATATCTGAAGGATAACTTTGCCAGGTATTCTTGGCTGGTAGTTTTTATCTTTCATTATTCTAAAAAGTCATTCCTCTCCCTGAGGCTATAGAGTTTCTGCTGAGAAATCTACTGATAGCCTAATGCAGGTTCCTTTTTAAGTTACTATCTTTTATCCCCCTACCTACCTTTAAGATTCTTTTATCATTGACTTTTGACAGTTTCAATATAATGTGTTTTGAAGAAGGTCTTTTCATACTGAGTTGAGTGTTTTATTAGTTTCATGTCCAGTTCCTTCCCCAGGTTTGGGAAGTCCTCAATATTAATTTATCTAAATACATTCTCTGCTCCCTTCTCCCCCCTCTTCTCCCTCTGGTATACCAATTCATCTAGTGGAGTCTGATAGTTCTCACAGAGTTTCTTAAAATTTTTTAAATGTTTATTTATTTTTTTGAAAGAGAGAGAGAAAGAGTGCAAGCAAGGGAGGGGTAGAGAGAGACTGAGCCACCCACATGACCTCAGAGTTTCTTTACGTTCCTGAATCTTAAAATCTTACTTCTTGGAAGGGAAGGAGAAAAAAATAGTTTCAGAAAGGGAAGCAAACCATAAGAGACTCTTAAGTACAGAGAACAAACTGAGGGTTGAAGGGGGTACAGGGGAGATGGGTAAGTGAATGATGGGCACTGAGGAGGGCCCTTGCTGGGATGAGCACTGGGTATTGTACATAAGTGATCAATCATGGGAATCTACTCCCAAAGCCAAGAGCACAGTGTATACACTGTATGTGAGCTAACTTGACAACAAATTATATTTTTTAAAAAATGATTAATGTCAATGTTATAATTCTGAGGAGAAAATAAACGATTGTAAATATTTAAAAATCATTTCCAGATTCCTTTCTTCCAGCTCACTAATTCTCTCTTCCATTTGATCTGTTCTGTTGCTGGTGTTTTCTAAATGCATTCTTCATGTCATTTACTGAGTTCTTTGGTTCCAGAGTTTCTGTTTGGTTCTCCTTTAGAATTTCAATATCATTAGTAAAGTACTCTTTTGTTTTGTTTTGTTTTGTTTTGTTTTGTTTTAGTAGGCTTCACACCCAGTGCAGAGCCTAAAGCAGAGCTTGAACTCACACCCCGGAGATCAAACCTGGGCTCAGATCAAGAGTTGGATGCTTAACCAACTGAGCCACCCAGGTATCCCAGTAAAGTACTCCTTCTATTCATTAATTTTATTCCTGAGGTCATTGTATTGCCTTTCTAAGTCTTCTTGTAGCTTGTTGAATTTTGTCATAATAGCTAGTTTAAATTATGTCATCAGTGAGAGTGGAATAGTCTGTGTTTGGGGGTCTAGTTGCTGGAAAATTGTCATTTTCCTTTTGTGATATCATCTTGCCATGATTTTTCACAGTGATTCATGATAAGTGCTTCTGCCAATGAGTCTGAAGTAGGAAACACCTTTCTTACTTTAGGTAAAGCCTTTACTTTTATTCTAACAGTTAGACAGGTTGGTAATGGGGAGTCCTCCTTTTCTCTTCCAGAAGGTGGTGCTAAAGCACAAGATTTTGGTTTCTCTTACCAGAAAGGACTCCCCACTAAGGTGGGGAGAGTAGTGCATTTAAAGGGGGTGGGCCAGCGGGGGCAACAAAATGGAAGGAGGTGTGTGCTTAGCACCTGGGGCTGTGGGTATGCTCAGGACCAGGTAGGAGGATCTTCAAAGTGGGGAGTTCCCAGAGCTCCAGGGCAGTCCTTTGGCCCAACCCCCCCCCACCCAGGGCAGACAGCAGGAGACACTTTCCTTCAGTTCTGTGTCTGCCTTCTTCCTTTCCCTCTCCCTTCCCCTAGTCACCACTGTCTCTCAGAGAGAGCAATGGGTCCCCCAGCTGTGTAGCAAACGCCTTCAGCCTCCACCTCCTCTCCCAGCAGGGTGGTCCTACCAGACCTGTCTCTGCAGCCTCTGCTGCCACTCCCCTCACTCCACAGCCTCCTCCAACACCCAATCTACCCACTTTGGGGTACACACATGACTGACATCTCTTGGATGTCCTGGTGTGCTGCACAGAGGTGTGTTTTTGTTTGGTTACGGATATCTCAGTAGTTGTAAATGGAAGGCAAGAGAAAAAAGGAACAAGGCAGGCTGCCAGGACTCTGAGGTCACTCCAATAGTGTCTTTTTATATTTGACAATTATTTTCTTTTTGTTCATGTGGTACTTTTAGCCATGAGCATCTACAAAACAGCTTTGAATTTTAAAAGTTCATTCTTGGAGTGTGTGGGTGGCTCAGTCGGTTGAGTGTCCAACTTCAGCTCAGGTCATGATCCCACGGTTCGTGGGTTCCAGCCCTGTGTCAGGCTCTGTGCTGACAGCTCAGAGCCTGAAGCCTGCTTCAGATTCTGTGTCTCCCTCTCTCTCTGCCCCTCCCCCACTCACTCTCTGTCTCTGTCTCTCAAAATAAAATAAAGACATTAAAAAAAATTTTTTTAATAAATAAAAGTTCATTGTCTTGTATTTTTGTGTGGGAATTTCCCCAATATTTCACCAGCTGGGAACCTACAGGCATTATACTGGTGACATGAAGATAAATAAGCAGGGGTTACCAAGCTCAAGCAACTCAGTCTAAGGGGGAAAACAGAGGTACATAAATAAAATGCAATATTTTCGGTATTATAATATGTGCATAGTTCAAGTAGAATACAAAAACCAGTCATTTCCAGGTCCCAGAAGATGGTCCTCTCAATCTGGAAAGTGTACCCTCTAAGTCATCCAAACTAACTCATCACCTTACCTATGAAACCTGTTCCTTCCTTATGTGATCCGCTACTGTTCTGGGGGCCCATAATCCTAGCAATCAGCATGGCTGGAACCCTCCTGGTTGGTAATTGGTCCTCTTCTATGCTGGGCTCTCAGAGCCACGCAGTTTGCCAAGCTGCTCTATTATGTCCCGATGACATCTTTTTCAGGACTCCTCATTCTCACTGTCCTACTTTCATCTTTATGACTCTTACCTAAACGAACACTCTATCTAGTTGCCTGCTTTTTGGCTCTCCCGTTTTATGCCACGCTGGCAGACTGCTCTGCAGGAAGCAAGATCTTTCCAAAGAACAGCACTTGAAATGCTCTACAATCTACCCCCAACCTTTTCAACTTGGTTTCCGGTTGCAGGTCTCCTTCACCTGCTCTGTGGTCCAGAACTCTATTTACATAATGGTGTCACAAATACTCTCACTTCCTACCTTTCTCGGGAGGTCCTTATTAAAAATTACAGCTTCCTACTTTCAAGATTCCAATTAAATGATGGCTTCCCCGAGACATTTTACTCTATTTCTCCCATCTGGAAAAAATATTGCATTCTCTTTTGAACTCCCCCAGCAGCTTATTTGTGACTCTAATGTTATCTTCCCCAATAGAATGAATTTTTGCTAATGTTGTCTTCCCTAATAGAATGACTTTTTAAGAGGAGGCCCATCTCTTTTCCCAAAATGCCAACATCTGTATGTAGCTTATTTCCCAGTCGGTAAGTCCTTATTTCCCAAACACAGATCCAAACAGACTATCTTAATGAGCTGGAAGTCTCACCTGATTTCCACAGGGAATTGTGCATTTGTGACCAGGAAACTGGAGATTTTACACTCATGGAGTAACTTCAAAAACCTATTGATTTCCGGGTACATGATGGGTTCTCCCACAAGGGACAATGCACAGTGCTTTACCATCATCCCTTCTTCAAAACGATCTTCTTTGACACCCGGGACTCCTGGAGAACACAGGGAAAAGGAACAAGCTCAGTAAGGCCCAGCGACAGGCTATCACTTTTATTTTTCTAAATGGCTCTTTGGTTAGAGAAGGAATCCATTTGGGATACCATTCAAATAATACAAAACAAGGGCCGGGAGGGGAAACAACTAGAATTAGTAAATCAGAAAAATCAGCAATCCCATCCTCGGTTTTAATACTAACTAAACTACATCAATACAAGCAGGAGAAATGAACTCTGATAGCTAATTATCTGAAATGCAGAACATATTACTTTCCATAATTTGCTTAGCTCTGTATTCTTTCATGTTGGTTTAAGGAAATGAACTCTAATGTTTATCAACAGATAAATGGATAAACAAAACTTAGTATAAACATGCAATGGAAGGTTATTCAGCCTTGCAAAGAAATGCAATGCTGACGGGCGACAACTTGGATGAATCTGTGCTAAGTGAAATAAGCCCAACACACAGGGACAAATATTGTATGCTTCCACTTATCTGAAGCACCCAGAATAGGTTAATTCAGAGAGACAGAAAGTAGAAGGTTATCAGAGGCTGGGAAGAGAGAGAAACGAGGAGTTATTTTTTTCTTGGGTACAGAACTTCTGTTAGGAATGATGACAAAGTTCTGAAAATGGATAGTGCTGACAGTTGCCCCATATTCACAAGGTACCTAATGACACCGAATCATACACTTTCAAATGGCTGCAATGAGGCCAGTCTGGTAGGCGTCCAACTTCGGCTCAGGTCATGTTCTCACAGATCCATGGGTTCGAGCCCCCCGTTGTGTGCTGTGCTGAAAGCTCAGAGCCCGGAGCCTGCTTCAGATTCTTTCTCCATCTCTCTCTGACCCTCCCCTGCTCACGCTGTCTCTCTCTCTCTCAAATATAAATAAACATTCAAAAAATATTTTTTAAAATGGCAGCAATGGTAAACTTTGTGATGTCTATTCTACCACAAAAACATGGGAGGTGAGGGTAATGAACTCGGTATAATGAAAAGCGTCTTCTAGACCAGTTATTTCCCCTTTCATTCCTCAAGTATTCTGAATTGTGAAACTAAGTGACGTTGGTCCAAAAGTATATAGGAGAGAAAAAGGAACCTGAAGTTCTCACCTTTGGCTACATGTTAGAATCACCTGTCAAAATGTCAAAAACTAAGTCCACTGCCAAAGATTCCATTTAATTGGGGTGGGTGTAAGCCAGGAAAATGGGAGCTTTTAAAATTCCTCAAGTGATCCTGGGGCGCCTGGGTGGCCCAGTCATTTGGGCGGCTGACTTTGGCTCAGGTCATGATCTCGTGGTCCGTGGGTTCGAGCCCCGCATTGGGCTCTGTGCTGACAGCTAGCTCAGAGCCTGGAGCCTGCTTCGGATTCTATGTCTCCCTCTCTCTCTGCCCCTCCTCCACTCATGCTGTCTCTCTCTCTCTCAAAAATAAACCTTTAAAATTTTTTTTTAAATAAAGTAAGCTTCCTCAAGTGATCCTAATGTGCAGCCAAGGTTTAAAAGCATAAAACCAGAGGTCTACAAATTTAGAATCATCTGGGAAACCTTAACACTTCAAACTCCAGACCCCAACACAGACCAAGTCACAATCCCTGGGGGAGAAGCATGGCCATCAGCAGCTTCTGAGGCTCCCCAGGTGATTCCAACATGCAAACAAAAAGTTTGGGGATGATTTCCAACAGTGAGGATTTTCAACCCTTACTGGACATTGGAACTACCCAAAATACTTTTAAAAAATCTTGATGTCCACGTAGTATCTCAAACCAATTAAATGAAAACCTCTGGGGATGGGACTCCAGCATTTTTCAAACACTCCCCATTTGATTCTGGTGTACAGTGGGGGTTGAGAAAAACTGTTATCACTTCTAATGCAGAAAACACTCCTGACAGTCCCTCAATCTAAGAATCTGGAAGACTTGGAAAGAGTATAAAAAGGGAAATGCGGGGAACCTGGGCGGCTCATTCGGTTAAGCATTGGACTCTTGATTTTGGCTCAGGTCATGATCTCAGGGTTCAAGAGTTTGAACTGCAACAGGCTCTGTCCTGACAGTGCGGAGCCTGCTTGGGATTCTCTCTCCCTCCCTCTCTCTCTGCCCTCCCCACTCATGGGCGTGCATGTGTGAACGTGCTCTCTCTCTCTCTCTCTCAAAATAAATAAACATTTTTTTAAAAAGGAATAGGCGCCTGGGTGGCTTAGTCAGTTAAATATCCAACTTTCGCTCAGGTCATCACCTTGTGGTTCGTGGGTTCAAGCCCCGCGTCAGGCTCTGTGCTGATAGCTCAGAGCCTGGAGCCTGCGTCAGATTTTGTCTCCCTCTCTCTCTGGTCCTTCCCCACTCATGCTCTGTCTCTCTCAAAAATAAACATTTTAAAAAAATTTTAATAAACATTAAAAAATTTTAAGGGAAAGGAAATATCTCCTTTACTTCAGATATTTCTATCAGTTTTCTCTAGGTTCTTTTCAAAGGCAAGTCTCCAAAGGCTACAGATTCCTTGTGGAAACTGGAGGTGTGAGGGAGCAATTAGCCACCTCTGACACACAGTTTCTTTAATTATACACAGTCCACCTCAAAGAGTTTTTGTTGGCATTAACTGAGATAATGCACGTAAAAGACTTTAGCAGAGTGCCTGACGCAAAAGAAACTTTCATTAAAAATTGGCGATTACTGCCCTTACCCTGGGTTCTTAAAATTATTAAATCCCAGTCAATATCGCCTTAACAATTAATAAACCTGGATAAAATAAAGTCAGCTTTCAATGCTCACTTGTGCCCTGGTTTACAGGAAGTGATTTCATTTTTATACACATGCAGACACACACACACACACACACACACACACACACACACACACACAAAATCTATGTGGACATAAGTAACTGCAACTAAATACCCAAGAGATCAAACCAACACAATACAGGCTAAAATCAGAACAATCTCAGTGTGGCAGGTGATATCTTCTTTGATCACTACTTAACTGCAATTCTGAGAATGTACTTCATATTTCCACATCAGTGTTTTTAAATGAGTAATTTTTTAGGTGACTGAAATCTAAGATCTTAACTCAGCGAATCAAGATTTTAACTATAACCTGATCCTTGATTCACTCTATGTTGCCAAAACAACTCAGCATTAAGCATACAATTTCCTTTTTATAAAAAACAAAAAATCATTAATTTTAATCCCCCTATGAGCAGAGGAGTAGAAGAGCAGATTTAACCTGAAACTCAGAATAATTGAGCACTGACTAGGCCCTAACCACTGGATGTCATGTGAAACCGATCTAAATTCTGGTTCTACCAGTTAAGTTGCTTTGTGTCCTTGGTCAAGCCACTTGACCTTTTTATACCCATTCCCTGATCTATGCATGGGGATTGCACACATGCGCGTGTGCTCACACAGCTTTTGTAAGAATTCAACGAAATACCTAGTGCAGTGCCAGGCCCAGCACAAAAGCATTCCAAAAATGTTAGCCAAAAATATTTTTTTCAATAATAATTATGTATTTTGTGAACTGAAACAGAAACTCAATCCCTCAATTATCTTAATTATAATGGTAATTCCACTCAATTCAACATGTATTTATTGATCACCTACTATGTGCCAAATAGTGTTCTAGGCAAGTTTTCTATAGTAAATAGTTTTATAAATAATTTTGTAAATAACTTCTCTATTTAGAGAAAACCCTCTGCCTTTGTGAAGCTTATATTCTTGTGAGAGACAGAGAATAAACATAAACATAATAAATCTGTGAATTCTATACCAGTATGGTCCAAGAAAATGTTCTGAGATGAGGCAAATGTTTTCTGTCCGTTCAATCCAACACAGCCGCCACATGTCTCTCATGCACTTAAAATGTGGTGTCACTGACGACGAACCAAATTTTTTATTTTATTTAATTTTCATTAATTAAAATAGAAAGAGCCACATGTAGCTAAGGGCTACCACCCAGGACATGCGTACCTTTAGTACATTAGAAGGTGACAAGCATATGGAACAGAAAAGGTAGAGCCGGGTAAAGAAAATGGGGGTCCAAAGAGGCAGGCTGCCTCGTAAAACAGGGTGGTGAGAAGATGCTCACTGAAAAGGTGAGATCTGACTTGAAGGAGATGAAGGAGGGGCGCAGAGAATAAAGAAGGAAAGACCACTCCAGGCACGGGCAGCAGAGCAAAGGCCCTGTGGAGGGAGCAAGCTGACATCCTGGACTC